>NC_135307.1:127884019-127950511 GCF_048772815.1 Callospermophilus lateralis | reverse complement strand
CCAAATTCATCTATCTATATAAGAGAGAACAGAGTGAAACCTACATATAAGAACTGCTGCTGTAGATGAACGCTTAAACCTAGAATAACACAATTTGGTGAGCCAAGTGGGATTTGTGTACTGATCATTACCACCAATTTTATCAAGATTGGGTGAAAAAATATTTCCTGGTGTTTCGGAATCTCGTTATTTCTTAGAAGCATGGCAACCCCTCTCAATGTAAGTGCTTTTCCAGAGTCTGTGCCTAGGGCTAATTGAAGACGAAACAAACCATAGAGACAAAACTGAGAACTCCTTTATTTTGTCAAGTTTCAAAGAGCTACTACAAACCATGTTGGATTTAGAGTTCCAAATTCATCTATCTATATAGGAGAGATGAGAGTGAAACCTAAATATAAAAACTGCTACTGTAGACGAACGCTTCAACCAAGAAGAACACAATTTGGTGAGCCAAGTGGGATTTGTGTACTGATCATTACCACCACGTATCATCAAGATTGGGTGAAAAAATATTTGCTGGTATTTCGGTAACTCGTTATTTCTTAGAAGCTTGGCAACCCCTCTCAATCAAAGTGCTTTTCCACAGTCTGTGCCTAGGGCTACTTGAAGAGGAAACAAACCATAGAGACAAAACTGAGAACTCCTTTATTTTGTCAAGTTTCAAAGAGCTACTACAAACCATGTTGGATTTAGAGTTCCAAATTCATCTATCTATATAGGGGAGAACAGAGGGAAACCTAAATATAAAAACTGCTACTGTAGACGAACGCTTCAACCTAGAAGTACACAATTTGGTGAGCCAAGTGGGGTTTGTGTACTGATCATTAGCACCATGTATCATCAAGATTGGGTGAAAAAATATTTGCTGTTTTTGGAAACTCGTTATTTTTTAGAAGCTTGGCAACCCCTCTCAATGAAAGTGCTTTTCCACAGTCTGTGCCTAGGGCTACTTGAAGAGGAAACAAACCATAGAGACAAAACTGAGATCTCCTTTATTTTGTCAAGTTTCAAAGATCTACTACAAACCATGTTGGATTTAGAGTTCCAAATTCATGTATCTATATAGGAGAGATGAGAGTGAAACCTAAATATAAAAACTGCTACTGAAGACGAACGCTTCAACCTAGAAGAACAAAATTTGGTGAGCCAAGTGGGATTTGTGTACTGATCATTACCACCACGTATCATCAAGATTGGGTGAAAAAATATTTGCTGTTTTTGGGAAACTCGTTATTTCTTAGAAGCTTGGCAACCCCTCTCAATATAAGTGCTTTTCCACAGTCTGTGCATAGGGCTACTTGAAGAGGACAAACCATAGAGACAAAACTGAGAACTCCTTTATTTTGACAAGTTTCAAAGAGCTACTACAAACCATGTTGGATTTAGAGTTCCAAATTCATGTATCTATATAGGAGAGATGAGCGTGAAACCTAAATATAAAAACTGCTACTGAAGACGAACGCTTCAACCTAGAAGAACACAATTTGGTGAGCCAAGTGGGATTTGTGTAC
This sequence comes from Callospermophilus lateralis, assembly GCF_048772815.1. NCBI lineage: Eukaryota > Metazoa > Chordata > Mammalia > Rodentia > Sciuridae > Callospermophilus > Callospermophilus lateralis. The sequence goes on along the minus strand of NC_135307.1, from coordinate 127,949,000 downwards.
TGATCATTACCACCAAGTATTATCAAGATTGGGTGAAAAAATATTTCATCGTGTTTCGGAAACTCGTTATTTCTTAGAAGGTAGGCAACACCTCTAAATGAAAGTGCTTTTCCAGAGTCTGTGCCTAGGGCTACTTGAAGAGGAAACAAACCATAGAGACAAAACTGAGAACTCCTTTATTTTGTCAAGTTTCAAAGAGCTACTACAAACCATGTTGGATTTAGAGTTCCAAATTCATCTATCTATATAGGAGAGAACAGAGTGAAACCTAAATATAAAAACTGCTACTCTAGACGAACGCTTCAACCAAGAAGAACACAATTTGGTGAGCCAAGTGGGATTTGTGTACTGATCATTACCACCAATTTTATCAAGATTGGGTGAAAAAATATTTCCTGGTGTTTCGGAATCTCGTTATTTCTTAGAAGCTTGGCAACCCCTCTCAATGTAAGTGCTTTTCCAGAGTCTGTGCCTAGGGCTAATTGAAGAGGAAACAAACCATAGAGACAAAACTGAGAACCCTTTATTTTGTCAAGTTTCAAAGAGCTACTACAAACCTTGTTGGATTTAGAGTTCCAAATTCATCTATCTATATAGGAGAGATGAGAATGAAACCTAAATATAAAAACTGCTACTGTAGACGAAGGCTTCAACCAAGAAGAACACAATATGGTGAGACAAGTGGGATTTGTGTACTGATCATTACCACCACGTATCATCAAGATTGGGTGAAAAAATATTTGCTGGTATTTCGGTAACTCATTATTTCTTAGAAGCTTGGCAACCCCTCTCAATCAAAGTGCTTTTCCACAGTCTGTGCCTAGGGCTACTTGAAGAGGAAACAAACCATAAAGACAAAACTGAGAACTCCTTTATTTTGTCAAGTTTCAAAGAGCTACTACAAACCATGTTGGATTTAGAGTTCCAAATTCATCTATCTATATAGGGGAGAACAGAGGGAAAAATAAATATAAAAACTGCTACTGTAGACGACCGCTTCAACCTAGAATTACACAATTTGGTGAGCCAAGTTGGGTTTGTGTAGTGATCATTACCACCATGTATCATCAAGATTGGGTGAAAAAATATTTGCTGGTATTTCGGAAACTCCTAATTTCTTAGACGCTTGGCAACCCCTCTCAATGAAAGTGCTTTTCCACAGTCTGTGCCTAGCGCTATTTGAAGAGGAAACAAACCATAGAGACAAAACTGAGAACTCCTTTATTTTGACAAGTTTCAAAGAGCTACTACAAACCATGTTGGATTTAGAGTTCCAAATTCATGTATCTATATAGGAGAGATGAGCGTGAAACCTAAATATAAAAACTGCTACTGAACACGAACGCTTCAACCTAGAAGAACACAATTTGGTGAGCCAAGTGGGATTTGTGTACTGATCATTACCACCAAGTATTATCAAGATTGGGTGAAAAAATATTTCATGGTGTTTCGGAAACTCGTTATTTCTTAGAAACTTGGCAACCCCTCTCAATGTAAGTGCTTTTCCAGAGTCTGTGCCTAGGGCTACTTGAAGAGGAAACAAACCATAGAGACAAAACTGAGAACTCCTTTATGTTGTCAAGTTTCAAAGAGCTACTACAAACCATGTTGGATTTAGAGTTCCAAATTCATCTATCTATATAGGAGAGAACAGAGTGAAACCTAAATATAAAAACTGCTACTCTAGACGAACGCTTCAACCAAGAAGAACACAATTTGGTGAGCCAAGTGGGATTTGTGTACTGATCATTACCACCAAGTATTATCAAGATTGGGTGAAAAAATATTTCATGGTGTTTCGGAAACTCGTTATTTCTTAGAAGCTTGGCAACCCCTCTCAATGTAAGTGCTTTTCCAGAGTCTGTGCCTAGGGCTAATTGAAGAGGAAACAAACCATAGAGACAAAACTGAGAACCCTTTATTTTGTCAAGTTTCAAAGAGCTACTACAAACCTTGTTGGATTTAGAGTTCCAAATTCATCTATCTATATAAGAGAGAACAGAGTGAAACCTACATATAAGAACTGCTGCTGTAGATGAACGCTTAAACCTAGAAGAACACAATTTGGTGAGCCAAGTGGGATTTGTGTACTGATCATTACCACCACGTATCATCAAGATTGGGTGAAAAAATATTTGCTGTTTTTTGGAAACTGGTTATTTCTTAGAAGCTTGGCAACCCCTCTCAATATAAGTGCTTTTCCACAGTCTGTGCATAGGGCTACTTGAAGAGGACAAATCATAGAGACAAAACTGAGAACTCTTTATTTTGTCTAGTTTCAAAGAGCTAGTACAAACCACGTTGGATTTAGTGTTCCAAATTCATCTATCTATATAGGAGAAATGAGAGTGAAACTTATATATAAAACTGCTACTGTAGACGAAGGCTTCAACCTAGAAGAACACAATTTGGTGAGCCAAGTGGGATTTGTGTACTGATCATTACCATCACGTATCATCAAGATTGGGTGAAAAAATATTTGCTGGTATTTCGGAAACTCGTTATTTCTTAGAAGCTTGGCAACCCCTCTCAATCAAAGTGCTTTTCCACAATCTTTGTTTTGGGCTACTTGAAGAGGAAACAAACCATAGAGACAAAACTGAGAACTGCTTTATTTTGTCAAGTTTCAAAGAGCTACTACAAACCATGCTGGATTTAGAGTTCCAAATTCATCTATCTATATAGGAGAGAACAGAGTGAAACCTAAATATAAATACTGCTACTGTAGACGAACGCTTCAACCTAGAAGAACACAATTTGGTGAGCGAACGGGATTTGTGTACTGATCATTACCACCACGTATCATCAAGATTGGGTGAAAAAATATTTGCTGGTATATCGGAAACTCGTTATTTCTTAGAAGCTTGGCAACCCCTCTCAATGAAAGTGCTTTTCCACACTCTGTGCCTAGGGCTACTTGAAGAGGAAACAAACCATAGAGACAAAACTGAGAACTAATTTATTTTGTCAAGTTTCAAAGAGGTAATACAAACCAAGTTGTATTTAGAGTTCCAAATTCATCTATCTATAAAGGAGAGAACAGAGTGAAACCTAAATATAAAAACTGCTACTGTAGACGAACGCTTCAACCTAGAAGAACACAATTTGGTGAGCCAAGTGGGATTTGTGTACTGATCATTACCACCAAGAATCATCAAGATTGGGTGAAAAAATATTTGCTGGTATTTCGGAAACTCGTTATTTCTTAGAAGCTTGGCAACCCCTCTCAATGAAAGTGCTTTTCCACAGTCTGTGCATAGGGCTACTCTAAAAGGAAACAAACCATAGAGACAAAACTGAGATCTCCCTTATTTTGTCAAGTTTAAAAGAGCTACTACAAACCATGTTGGATTTAGAGTTCCAAATTCATGTATCTATATAGGAGAGATGAGAATGAAACCTAAATATAAAAACTGCTACTGAAGACGAACGCTTCAACCTAGAAGAACACAATTTGGTGAGCCTAGTGGGATTTGTGTACTGATCATTACCACCAAGTATTATCAAGATTGGGTGAAAAAATATTTGCTGGTATTTCGGAAACTCGTAATTTCTTAGAAACTTGGCAACCCCTCTCAAAGTGCTTTTCCACAGTCTGTTCCTTGGGCTACTTGAAGAGGAAACAAACCATAGAGACAAAACTGAGAACTCCTGTATTTTGTCTAGTTTCAAAGAGCTAGTACAAACCATGTTGGATTTAGTGTCCCAAATTCATCTATCTATATAGGAGAGAACATAGTGAAACCTAAATATAAAAACTGCTACTGTAGACGAACGCTTCATCCTAGAAGAACACAATTTGTTGAGCCAAGTGGGATTTGTGTACTGATCATTACCATCAAGTATCATCGAGATTGGGTGAAAAATTATTTGCTGGTATTTCGGAAACTCGTAATTTCTTAGAAGCTTGGCAACCCCTCTCAATGAAAGTGCTTTTCCACAGTCTTTGCCTAGGGCTACTTGAAAAGGACACAAACCATAGAGACAAAACTGAAAACTCCTTTATTTTGCCAAGTTTCAAAGAGCTACTACAAACCATGTTGTTTTTAGAGTTCCAAATTCATCTATCTATATAAGAGAGAACAGAGTGAAACCTACATATAAGAACTGCTGCTGTAGATGAACGCTTAAACCTAGAAGAACACAATTTGGTGAGCCAAGTGGGATTTGTGGACTGATCATTACCACCAAGTATTATCAAGATTGGGTGTAAAAATATTTGCTGGTATTTCGGAAACTCGTAATTTCTTAGAAGCTTGGCAACCCCTCTCAATCAAAGTGCTTTTCCACAGTCTGTGCCTTCGGCTACTTGAAGAGGAAACAAACCATAGAGACAAAACGGAGAACTCCTTTATTTTGTCTAGTTTCAAAGAGCTAGTACAAACCATGTTGGATTTAGAGTTCCAAATTCATCTATCTATATAGGAGAGAACAGAGTGAAACCTAAATATAAAAACTGCTACTGTAGACGAACGCTTCAACCTAGAAGAACACAATTTGGTGAGCCAACGGGATTTGTGTACTGATCATTACCACCAAGAATCATCAAGATTGGGTGAAAAAATTTTTGCTGGTATATCGGAAACTCTTTATTTCTTAGAAGCTTGGCAACCACTCTCAATGAAAGTGCTTTTCCACAGTCTGTGCCTAGGGCTACTTGAAGAGGAAACAAACCATAGAGACAAAACTGAGAACTCCTTTATTTTGTCAAGTTTCAAAGAGGTAATACAAACCAAGTTGTATTTAGAGTTCCAAATTCATCTATCTATAAAGGAGAGAACAGAGTGAAACCTAAATATAAAAACTGCTACTGTAGACGAACGCTTCAACCTAGAAGAACACAATTTGGTGAGCCAAGTGGGATTTGTGTACTGATCATTACCACCAAGAATCATCAAGATTGGGTGAAAAAATATTTGCTGGTATTTCGGAAACTCGTTATTTCTTAGAAGCTTGGCAACCCCTCTCAATGAAAGTGCTTTTCCACAGTCTGTGCCTAGAGCTTATCTAAAAGGAAACAAAACATAGAGACAAAACTGAGATCTCCTTTATTTTGTCAAGTTTCAAAGAGCTACTACAAACCATGTTGCAGTTAGAGTTCCAAATTCATGTATCTATATAGGAGAGATGAGAGTGAAACCTAAATATAAAAACTGCTACTGAAGACGAACGCTTCAACCTAGAAGAACACAATTTGGTGAGCCAAGTGGGATTTGTGTACTGATCATTACCACCAAGTATTATCAAGATTGGGTGAAAAAATATTTGCTGGTATTTCGGAAACTCGTAATTTCTTAGAAGCTTGGCAACCCCTCTCAAAGTGCTTTTCCACAGTCTGTTCCTTGTGCTACTTGAAGAGGAAACAAACCATAGAGACAAAACTGAGAACTCTTGTATTTTGTCTAGTTTCAAAGAGCTAGTACAAACCATGTTGGATTTAGTGTCCCAAATTCATCTATCTATATAGGAGAGAACAGAGTGAAAGCTAATTATAAAAACTGCTACTGTAGACGAACGCTTCATCCTAGAAGAACACAATTTGTTGAGCCAAGTGGGATTTGTGTACTGATCATTACCATCAAGTATCATCAAGATTGGGTGAAAAATTATTTGCTGGTATTTCGGAAACTCGTAATTTCTTAGAAGCTTGGCAACCCCTCTCAATGAAAGTGCTTTTCCACAGTCTTTCCCTAGGGCTACTTGAAAAGGACACAAACCATAGAGACAAAACTGAAAACTCCTTTATTTTGCCAAGTTTCAAAGAGCTACTACAAATCATGTTGTGTTTAGAGTTCCAAATTCATCTATCTATATAAGAGAGAACAGAGTGAAACCTACATATAAGAACTGCTGCTGTAGATGAACGCTTAAACCTAGAAGAACACAATTTGGTGAGCCAAGTGGGATTTGTGTACTGATCATTACCACCACGTATCATCAAGATTGGGTGAAAAAATATTTGCTGTTTTTTGGAAATTCGTTATTTTTTAGAATCTTGGCAACCCCTCTCAATATAAGTGCTTTTCCACAGTCTGTGCATAGGGCTACTTGAAGAGGACAAACCATAGAGACAAAACTGAGAACTCCTTTATTTTGTCAAGTTTCAAAGAGCTACTACAAACCATGTTGGATTTAGAGTTCCAAATTCATCTATATATATATAGGAGAGAACAGAGTGAAACCTAAATACAAAAACTGCTACTGTAGACGAACGCTTCAACCTAGAAGAACACAATTTGGTGAGCCAATTGGGATTTGTGTACAGATCATTACCACCAAGAATCATCAAGATTGGGTGAAAAAATATTTGCTGGTATTTCGGAAACTCGTTATTTCTTAGAAGCTTGGCAAACCCTCTCAATGAAAGTGCTTTTTCACAGTCAGTGCCTAGGGCTACTCTAAAAGGAAACAACCCATAGAGACAAAACTGAGATCTCCTTTATTTTGTCAAGTTTCAAAGAGCTACTACAAACCATGTTGCAGTTAGAGTTCCAAATTCATGTATCTATATAGGAGAGATGAGAGTGAAACCTAAATATAAAAACTGCTACTGAAGACGAACGCTTCAACCTAGAAGAACGCAATTTGGTGAGCCAAGTGGGATTTGTGTACTGATCATTACCACCATGTATTATCAAGATTGGGTGTAAAAATATTTGCTGGTATTTCGGAAACTCGTAATTTCTTTGAAGCTTGGCAACCCCTCTCTATCAATGTGCTTTTCCACAGTCTATGCCTTCGGCTACTTGAAGAGGAAACAAACCATAGATACAAAACGGAGAACTCTTTATTTTGTCTAGTTTCAAAGAGCTAGTACAAACCATGTTGGATTTAGTGTTCCAAATTCATCTATCTATATAGGAGAAAACAGAGTGAAACCTACATATAAAAACTGCTACTGTAGACGAACCCTCAACCTAGAAGAACACAATTTGGTGTGTCAAGTGGAATTTGTGTACTGATCATTACCACAAGGTATCATCAAGATTGGGTGTAAAAATATTTGCTGGTATTTCGGAAACTCGTAATTTCTTAGAAGCTTGGCAACCCCTCTCAATCAAAGTGCTTTTCCACAGTCTATGCCTAGGGCTACTTGAAGAGGAAACAAACCATAGAGACAAAACGGAGAACTCCTTTATTTTGTCTAGTTTCAAAGAGCTAGGACAAACAATGTTGGATTTAGTGTTCCAAATGCATCTATCTATATAGGAGAGAACAGAGTGAAACCTAAATATAAAAACTGCTACTGTAGACGAACGCTTCATCCTAGAAGAACACAATTTGTTGAGCCAAGTGGGATTTGTGTACTGATCATTACCATCAAGTACCATCAAGATTGGGTGAAAAATTATTTGCTGGTATTTCGGAAACTCGTAATTTCTTAGACGCTTGTCAACCCCTCTCAAAGAAAGTGCTTTTCCACAGTCTTTGATAGGGCTACTTGAAGAGGACACAAACCATAGACACAAAACTGAAAACTCCTTTTTTTTGCCAAGTTTCAAAGAGCTACTACAAACCATGTTGTGTTTAGAGTTCCAAATTCATCTATCTATATAAGAGTGAACAGAGTGAAACCTACATATAAGAACTGCTGCTGTAGATGAACGCTTAAAAATAGAAGAACTAAATTTGGTGAGCCAAGTGGGAATTGTGTACTGATCATTACCACCACGTATCATCAAGATTGGGTGAAAAAATATTTGCTGGTATTTTGGAAACTCGTTATTTCTTAGAAGCTTGGCAACCCCTCTCAATGAAAGTGCTTTTCCACAGTCTGTGCCTAGGGTTACTTGAAGAGGAAACAAACCATAGAGACAAAACTGAGAACTCCTTTATTTTGTCAAGTTTCAAAGAGCTAATACAAACCATGTTGGATTTTGAGTTCCCAATTCATCTATCTATAAAGGAGAGAACAGAGTGAAACCTAAATATAAAAACTGCTACTGTAGACGAACGCTTCAACCTAGAAGAACACAATTTGGTGAGCCAAGTGTGATTTGTGTACTGATCATTACCACCAAGAATCATCAAGATTGGGTGAAAAAATATTTGCTGGTATTTCGGAAACTCCTTATTTCTTAGAAGCTTGGCAACCCCTCTCAATGAAAGTGCTTTTCCACAGTGTGTGCCTAGGGCTACTCTAAAAGGAAACAAACCATAGAGACAAAACTGAGATCTCCTTTATTTTGTCAAGTTTCAAAGAGCTACTACAAACCATGTTGGATTTAGAGTTCCAAATTCATCTATCTATATAGGAGAGAACAGAGTGAAACCTATATGTAAAAACTGCTACTGTAGACGAACGCTTCAATCTAGAAGAACACAATTTGGTGAGCGTAGTGGGATTTGTGTACTGATCATTACCACCACGTATCATCAAGATTGGGTGAAAAAATATTTCCTGGTATTTCGGAAACTCGTTATTTCTTAGAAGCTTGGCAAAACCTCTCAATGAAAGTGCTTTTCCACAGTCTGTGCCTAGGGCTACTTGAAGGGGAAACAATCCATAGATACAAAACTGAGAACTCCTTTATTTTGTCAAGTTTCAAAGAGCTACTACAAAGCATGTTGGATTTAGAGTTCCAAATTCATCTATCTATATAGGAGAGAACAGAGTGAAACCTAAATATAAAAACTGCTACTGTAGACGAACGCTTCAACCTAGAAGAACACAATTTGGTGAGCCAAGTGGGATTTTTGTACTGATCATTACCCCCACGTATCATCAAGATTGGGTGAAAAAATATTTGCTGGTATTTCGGAAACTTGTTATTTCTTAGAAGCTTGGCAACCCCTCTCAATGAAAGTGCTTTTCCACAGTCTGTGCCTAGGGCTACTTGAAGAGGAAACAAACCATAGAGACAAAACTGAGAACTCCTTTATTTTGTCAAGTTTCAAAGAGCTACTACAAAGCATGTTGGATTTAGAGATCCAAATTCATCTATCTATATAGGAGAGAACAGAGTGAAAGCTAAATATAAAAACTGCTACTGTAGACGAATGCTTCAAACTAGAAGAACAAAGTTTGGCCAGCCAAGTGGGATTTGTGTACTGATCATTACCACCAAGTATCATCAAGATTGGGTGAAAAAATATTTGCTGGTATTTCGGAAACTCGTTATTACTTAGAAGATTAGCAACCCCTCTCAATGAAAGTGCTTTTCCACAGTCTGTGCCTACGGCTACTTGAAGAAGAAACAAACCATAGAGACAAAACTGAGAACTCCTATATTTTGTCAAGTTTCAAAGAGCTACTACAAACCATGTTGGATTTAGAGTTCCAAATTCATCTATCTATATAGGAGAGAACACAGGGAAACCTATATGTAAAAACTGCTACTGTAGACGAACGCTTCAATCTAGAAGAACACAATTTGGTGAGCGTAGTGGGATTTGTGTACTGATCATTACCACCACGTATCATCAAGATTGGGTGAAAAAATATTTCCTGGTATTTCGGAAACTCGTTATTTCTTAGAAGCTTGGCAAAACCTCTCAATGAAAGTGCTTTTCCACAGTCTGTGCCTAGGGCTACTTGAAGAGGAAACAATCCATAGATACAAAACTGAGAACTCCTTTATTTTGTCAAGTTTCAAAGAGCTACTACAAAGCATGTTGGATTTAGAGTTCCAAATTCATCTATCTATATAGGAGAGAACAGAGTGAAACCTAAATATAAAAACTGCTACTGTAGACGAACGCTTCAACCTAGAAGAACACAATTTGGTGAGCCAAGTGGGATTTTTGTACTGATCATTACCCCCACGTATCATCAAGATTGGGTGAAAAAATATTTGCTGGTATTTCGGAAACTGGTTATTTCTTAGAAGCTTGGCAACCCCTCTCAATGAAAGTGCTTTTCCACAGTCTGTGCCTAGGGCTACTTGAAGAGGAAACAAACCATAGAGACAAAACTGAGAACTCCTTTATTTTGTCAAGTTTCAAAGAGCTACTACAAAGCATGTTGGATTTAGAGATCCAAATTCATCTATCTATATAGGAGAGAACAGAGTGAAAGCTAAATATAAAAACTGCTACTGTGGACGAATGCTTCAAACTAGAAGAACAAAGTTTGGCCAGCCAAGTGGGATTTGTGTACTGATCATTACCACCAAGTATCATCAAGATTGGGTGAAAAAATATTTGCTGGTATTTCGGAAACTCGTTATTACTTAGAAGATTAGCAACCCCTCTCAATGAAAGTGCTTTTCCACAGTCTGTGCCTACGGCTATTTGAAGAAGAAACAAACCATAGAGACAAAACTGAGAACTCCTATATTTTGTCAAGTTTCAAAGAGCTACTACAAACCATTTTGGATAGAGTTCCAAAATCATCTATCTATATAGGAGAGAACAGAGTGAAAGCTAAATATAAAAACTGCTACTGTAGACGAACGCTTCAACCTAGAAGATCAAAATTTGGTGAGCCAAGTGGGCTTCGTGTACTTGTCATTACCACCACGTATCATCAAGATAGGGTGAAAAAATATTTGCTGGTATTTCAGAAACTCGTTATTCCTTAGAAGCTTGGCAACCCCTCTCAATGAAAGTGCTTTTCCACAGTCGTTGCCTTGGGCTACTTGAAGAGGAAAGAAACCATAGATACAAAACTGAGAACTCCTTTATTTTGTCAAGTTTCAAAGAGCTACTACAAACCATGTTGTATTTAGAGTTCCAAATTCATCTATCTATATAGAAGAGAACTGAGTGAAACCTAAATATTAAAACTGCTACTGTAGACGAATGCTTCAACATGGAAGAACAAAATTTGGTGAGCCAAATGGGCTTTGTGTACTTGTCATTACCACCCCTTATCATCAAGATTGGGTGAAAATATATTTGCTGGTATTTCGGAAACTCGTTATTCCTCAGAAGCTTGGCAACCCCTCTCAATGAAAGTGCTTTTCCCCAGGCTGTGCCTAGGGCTACTTGAAGAGGAAACAAACCATAGAGACAAAACAGAGAACTCCTTTATTTTGTCAAGTTTCAAAGAGCTACTACAAACCATGTTGGATTTAGAGTTCCAAATTCATCTATCTATAAAGTAGAGAACTGAGTGAAACCTAAATATTAAAACTGCTACTGTAGACGAACGCTTCAAACTGGAAGAACAAAATTTGGTGAGCCAAGTGGGCTTTGTGTACTTGTCATTACCACCCCTTATCGTCAAGATTGGGTGAAAAAATATTTGCTGGTATTTCGGAAACTCGTGATTTCTTGGAAGCTTGGCAACCCCTCTCAATGAAAGTGCTTTTCCACAGTCTGTGCCTAGGGCTACTTGAAGAGGAAACAAACCATAGAGACGAAACTGAGAACTTCTTTATTTTGTCATGTTTCAAAGAGCTACTACAAACCATGTTGGATTTAGAGTGCCAAATTCATCTATCTATATAGGAGAGAACAGAGTGAAACCTAAAAATAAAAACTCCTACTGTAAACGAAAGATTCAATCTAGAAGAATAAAATTTGGTGAGCCAAGTTGGATTTGTGTACCGATCATTACCACCAAGTATCATCAAGATTGGGTGAAAAAATATTTGCTGGTATTTCGGAAACTCGTAATTTCCTGGAAGCTTGGCAACCCCTTTCAATGAAAGTGTTTTTCCACAGTCTGTGACTAGGGCTACTTCAAGAGGAAACAAACCATAGAGACAAAACTGAGAACTCCTTTATTTTGTCAAGTTTCAAAGAGCTACTACAAACCACGTTGGATTTAGTGTTCCAAATTCATCTATCTATATAGGAGAGATGAGAGTGAAACCTAAATATAAAAACTGCGACTGTAGACGAATGCTTCATCCTGGAAGAACAAAATTTGGTGAGCCAAGTGGGCTTTGTGTACTTGTCATTACCACCCCTTATCATCAAGATTGGTTGAAAATATATTTGCTGGTATTTCGGAAACTCGTAATTTCTTTTAAGCTTGGCAACCCCTCTCAATGAAAGTGCTTTTCCACAGTCTGTGCCTAGGGCTACTTGAAGAGGATAGAAACCATAGAGACTAAACTGAGAACTCCTTTATTTTGTCAAGTTTCAAAGAGCTACTACAAACCTGTTGGATTTAGAGTTCCAAATTCATCTATCTATATAGGAGAGAACAGAGTGAAACCTAAATATAAAAATTGCTACTGTAGACTAACGCTTAAACCTAGAGGCACAAAATTTGGTGAGGCAAGTGGGTTTTGTGTACTGATTATTACCACTAAGTATCATCAAGATTGGGTGAAAAAATATTAGCTGGTATTTCGGAAACTCGTTATTCCTTAGAAGCTTGGCTACCCCTCTCAATGAAAATGCTTTTCCACAGTTTCTGCTTAGGGCTACTTGAAGAGGAAACAAACCATAGAGACAAAACTGAGAACTACTTTATTTTGTCAAGTTTCAAAGAGGTACTACAAACCATGTTGGATTTAGAGTTCCAAATTCATCTATCTATATAGGAGAAAACACAGGGAAACCTAAATATAAAAACTGCTACTGTAGACGAACGCTTCAACCTAGAAGAACAAAATTTAATGAGAAAAGTGGGATTTTTGTACTGATCATTACCACTAGGTATCATCAAGATTGGGTGAAAAAAATATTTTCTGGTATTTCGGAAACTCGTTATTTCTTAGAAGCTTGGCAACCGCTCTCAAAGAAAGTGCTTTTCCACAGTCTGTGCCTAGGGCTACTTGAAAGAAAACAAACCATAGATACAAAACTGCGAACTCCTTTATTTTGTCAAGTTTCAGAGAGCTACTACAAACCATGTTGGATTTAGAGTTCCAAATTCATCTATCTATATAGGAGAGAACAGAGGGAAACCTACATATAAAAACTGCTAGTGTAGACAAACGCTTCAACCTAGAAGAACACAATTTGGTGAGCCAAGTGGGATTTCCATACTGATCATTACCACCAAGTATCATCAAGATTGGGTGAAAAAGTATTTGCCTTTATTTCGTAAGCTCATTATTTCTTAGAAGCTTGGCAACCCCTCTCAATGATAGTGCTTTTCCACAGTCTGTGCCTAGGGCTACCTGAAGAGGATACAAACCATTGAGACTAAACTGAGAACTCCTTTATTTTGTCAAGTTTCAAAGAGCTACTACAAACCATGTTGGATTTAGAGTTCCAAATTCATCTATCTATATAGGGGAGAACAGAGTGAAACCTAAATATAAAAATTGCTACTGTAGACGAACGCTTAAACCTAGAAGCACAAAATTTGGTGAGGCAAGTGGGTTTTGTGTACTGATTATTACCACTAAGTATCATCAAGATTGGGTGAAAAAATATTAGCTGGTATTTCGGAAACTCGTTATTCCTTAGAAGCTTGGCTACCCCTCTCAATGAAAATGCTTTTCCACAGTTTCTGCTTAGGGCTACTTGAAGAGGAAACAAACCATAGAGACAAAACTGAGAACTACTTTTTTTGGTCAAGTTTCAAAGAGCTACTACAAACCATGTTGGATTTAGAGTTCCAAATTCATCTATCTATATAGGAGAGAACAGAGTGAAACCTATATGTAAAAACTGCTACTGTAGACGAACGCTTCAATCTAGAAGAACACAATTTGGTGAGCGTAGTGGGATTTGTGTACTGATCATTACCACCACGTATCATCAAGATTGGGTGAAAAAATATTTCCTGGTATTTCGGAAACTCGTTATTTCTTAGAAGCTTGGCAAAACCTCTCAATGAAAGTGCTTTTCCACAGTCTGTGCCTAGGGCTACTTGAAGGGGAAACAATCCATAGATACAAAACTGAGAACTCCTTTATTTTGTCAAGTTTCAAAGAGCTACTACAAAGCATGTTGGATTTAGAGTTCCAAATTCATCTATCTATATAGGAGAGAACAGAGTGAAACCTAAATATAAAAACTGCTACTGTAGACGAACGCTTCAACCTAGAAGAACACAATTTGGTGAGCCAAGTGGGATTTTTGTACTGATCATTACCCCCACGTATCATCAAGATTGGGTGAAAAAATATTTGCTGGTATTTCGGAAACTTGTTATTTCTTAGAAGCTTGGCAACCCCTCTCAATGAAAGTGCTTTTCCACAGTCTGTGCCTAGGGCTACTTGAAGAGGAAACAAACCATAGAGACAAAACTGAGAACTCCTTTATTTTGTCAAGTTTCAAAGAGCTACTACAAAGCATGTTGGATTTAGAGATCCAAATTCATCTATCTATATAGGAGAGAACAGAGTGAAAGCTAAATATAAAAACTGCTACTGTAGACGAATGCTTCAAACTAGAAGAACAAAGTTTGGCCAGCCAAGTGGGATTTGTGTACTGATCATTACCACCAAGTATCATCAAGATTGGGTGAAAAAATATTTGCTGGTATTTCGGAAACTCGTTATTACTTAGAAGATTAGCAACCCCTCTCAATGAAAGTGCTTTTCCACAGTCTGTGCCTACGGCTACTTGAAGAAGAAACAAACCATAGAGACAAAACTGAGAACTCCTATATTTTGTCAAGTTTCAAAGAGCTACTACAAACCATGTTGGATTTAGAGTTCCAAATTCATCTATCTATATAGGAGAGAACACAGGGAAACCTATATGTAAAAACTGCTACTGTAGACGAACGCTTCAATCTAGAAGAACACAATTTGGTGAGCGTAGTGGGATTTGTGTACTGATCATTACCACCACGTATCATCAAGATTGGGTGAAAAAATATTTCCTGGTATTTCGGAAACTCGTTATTTCTTAGAAGCTTGGCAAAACCTCTCAATGAAAGTGCTTTTCCACAGTCTGTGCCTAGGGCTACTTGAAGAGGAAACAATCCATAGATACAAAACTGAGAACTCCTTTATTTTGTCAAGTTTCAAAGAGCTACTACAAAGCATGTTGGATTTAGAGTTCCAAATTCATCTATCTATATAGGAGAGAACAGAGTGAAACCTAAATATAAAAACTGCTACTGTAGACGAACGCTTCAACCTAGAAGAACACAATTTGGTGAGCCAAGTGGGATTTTTGTACTGATCATTACCCCCACGTATCATCAAGATTGGGTGAAAAAATATTTGCTGGTATTTCGGAAACTGGTTATTTCTTAGAAGCTTGGCAACCCCTCTCAATGAAAGTGCTTTTCCACAGTCTGTGCCTAGGGCTACTTGAAGAGGAA
The DNA here is from genome assembly GCF_048772815.1 of Callospermophilus lateralis. Taxonomy (NCBI): domain Eukaryota; kingdom Metazoa; phylum Chordata; class Mammalia; order Rodentia; family Sciuridae; genus Callospermophilus; species Callospermophilus lateralis. The sequence continues at coordinate 127,933,873 of NC_135307.1, read as the reverse complement.
ACAAACCATAGAGACAAAACTGAGAACTCCTTTATTTTGTCAAGTTTCAAAGAGCTACTACAAAGCATGTTGGATTTAGAGATCCAAATTCATCTATCTATATAGGAGAGAACAGAGTGAAAGCTAAATATAAAAACTGCTACTGTAGACGAATGCTTCAAACTAGAAGAACAAAGTTTGGCCAGCCAAGTGGGATTTGTGTACTGATCATTACCACCAAGTATCATCAAGATTGGGTGAAAAAATATTTGCTGGTATTTCGGAAACTCGTTATTACTTAGAAGATTAGCAACCCCTCTCAATGAAAGTTCTTTTCCACAGTCTGTGCCTACGGCTATTTGAAGAAGAAACAAACCATAGAGACAAAACTGAGAACTCCTATATTTTGTCAAGTTTCAAAGAGCTACTACAAACCATTTTGGATAGAGTTCCAAAATCATCTATCTATATAGGAGAGAACAGAGTGAAAGCTAAATATAAAAACTGCTACTGTAGACGAACGCTTCAACCTAGAAGATCAAAATTTGGTGAGCCAAGTGGGCTTCGTGTACTTGTCATTACCACCACGTATCATCAAGATAGGGTGAAAAAATATTTGCTGGTATTTCAGAAACTCGTTATTCCTTAGAAGCTTGGCAACCCCTCTCAATGAAAGTGCTTTTCCACAGTCGTTGCCTTGGGCTACTTGAAGAGGAAAGAAACCATAGATACAAAACTGAGAACTCCTTTATTTTGTCAAGTTTCAAAGAGCTACTACAAACCATGTTGTATTTAGAGTTCCAAATTCATCTATCTATATAGAAGAGAACTGAGTGAAACCTAAATATTAAAACTGCTACTGTAGACGAATGCTTCAACATGGAAGAACAAAATTTGGTGAGCCAAATGGGCTTTGTGTACTTGTCATTACCACCCCTTATCATCAAGATTGGGTGAAAATATATTTGCTGGTATTTCGGAAACTCGTTATTCCTCAGAAGCTTGGCAACCCCTCTCAATGAAAGTGCTTTTCCCCAGGCTGTGCCTAGGGCTACTTGAAGAGGAAACAAACCATAGAGACAAAACAGAGAACTCCTTTATTTTGTCAAGTTTCAAAGAGCTACTACAAACCATGTTGGATTTAGAGTTCCAAATTCATCTATCTATAAAGTAGAGAACTGAGTGAAACCTAAATATTAAAACTGCTACTGTAGACGAACGCTTCAAACTGGAAGAACAAAATTTGGTGAGCCAAGTGGGCTTTGTGTACTTGTCATTACCACCCCTTATCGTCAAGATTGGGTGAAAAAATATTTGCTGGTATTTCGGAAACTCGTGATTTCTTGGAAGCTTGGCAACCCCTCTCAATGAAAGTGCTTTTCCACAGTCTGTGCCTAGGGCTACTTGAAGAGGAAACAAACCATAGAGACGAAACTGAGAACTTCTTTATTTTGTCATGTTTCAAAGAGCTACTACAAACCATGTTGGATTTAGAGTGCCAAATTCATCTATCTATATAGGAGAGAACAGAGTGAAACCTAAAAATAAAAACTCCTACTGTAAACGAAAGATTCAATCTAGAAGAATAAAATTTGGTGAGCCAAGTTGGATTTGTGTACCGATCATTACCACCAAGTATCATCAAGATTGGGTGAAAAAATATTTGCTGGTATTTCGGAAACTCGTAATTTCCTGGAAGCTTGGCAACCCCTTTCAATGAAAGTGTTTTTCCACAGTCTGTGACTAGGGCTACTTCAAGAGGAAACAAACCATAGAGACAAAACTGAGAACTCCTTTATTTTGTCAAGTTTCAAAGAGCTACTACAAACCACGTTGGATTTAGTGTTCCAAATTCATCTATCTATATAGGAGAGATGAGAGTGAAACCTAAATATAAAAACTGCGACTGTAGACGAATGCTTCATCCTGGAAGAACAAAATTTGGTGAGCCAAGTGGGCTTTGTGTACTTGTCATTACCACCCCTTATCATCAAGATTGGTTGAAAATATATTTGCTGGTATTTCGGAAACTCGTAATTTCTTTTAAGCTTGGCAACCCCTCTCAATGAAAGTGCTTTTCCACAGTCTGTGCCTAGGGCTACTTGAAGAGGATAGAAACCATAGAGACTAAACTGAGAACTCCTTTATTTTGTCAAGTTTCAAAGAGCTACTACAAACCTGTTGGATTTAGAGTTCCAAATTCATCTATCTATATAGGAGAGAACAGAGTGAAACCTAAATATAAAAATTGCTACTGTAGACTAACGCTTAAACCTAGAGGCACAAAATTTGGTGAGGCAAGTGGGTTTTGTGTACTGATTATTACCACTAAGTATCATCAAGATTGGGTGAAAAAATATTAGCTGGTATTTCGGAAACTCGTTATTCCTTAGAAGCTTGGCTACCCCTCTCAATGAAAATGCTTTTCCACAGTTTCTGCTTAGGGCTACTTGAAGAGGAAACAAACCATAGAGACAAAACTGAGAACTACTTTATTTTGTCAAGTTTCAAAGAGGTACTACAAACCATGTTGGATTTAGAGTTCCAAATTCATCTATCTATATAGGAGAAAACACAGGGAAACCTAAATATAAAAACTGCTACTGTAGACGAACGCTTCAACCTAGAAGAACAAAATTTAATGAGAAAAGTGGGATTTTTGTACTGATCATTACCACTAGGTATCATCAAGATTGGGTGAAAAAAATATTTTCTGGTATTTCGGAAACTCGTTATTTCTTAGAAGCTTGGCAACCGCTCTCAAAGAAAGTGCTTTTCCACAGTCTGTGCCTAGGGCTACTTGAAAGAAAACAAACCATAGATACAAAACTGCGAACTCCTTTATTTTGTCAAGTTTCAGAGAGCTACTACAAACCATGTTGGATTTAGAGTTCCAAATTCATCTATCTATATAGGAGAGAACAGAGGGAAACCTACATATAAAAACTGCTAGTGTAGACAAACGCTTCAACCTAGAAGAACACAATTTGGTGAGCCAAGTGGGATTTCCATACTGATCATTACCACCAAGTATCATCAAGATTGGGTGAAAAAGTATTTGCCTTTATTTCGTAAGCTCATTATTTCTTAGAAGCTTGGCAACCCCTCTCAATGATAGTGCTTTTCCACAGTCTGTGCCTAGGGCTACCTGAAGAGGATACAAACCATTGAGACTAAACTGAGAACTCCTTTATTTTGTCAAGTTTCAAAGAGCTACTACAAACCATGTTGGATTTAGAGTTCCAAATTCATCTATCTATATAGGGGAGAACAGAGTGAAACCTAAATATAAAAATTGCTACTGTAGACGAACGCTTAAACCTAGAAGCACAAAATTTGGTGAGGCAAGTGGGTTTTGTGTACTGATTATTACCACTAAGTATCATCAAGATTGGGTGAAAAAATATTAGCTGGTATTTCGGAAACTCGTTATTCCTTAGAAGCTTGGCTACCCCTCTCAATGAAAATGCTTTTCCACAGTTTCTGCTTAGGGCTACTTGAAGAGGAAACAAACCATAGAGACAAAACTGAGAACTACTTTTTTTGGTCAAGTTTCAAAGAGCTACTACAAACCATGTTGGATTTAGAGTTCCAAATTCATCTATCTATATAGGAGAGATGAGAGTGAAACCTAAATATAAAAACTCCTACTGTAGACGAACGCTTCAACCTAGAAGAACACAATTTGGTGAGCCAAGTGGGATTTGTGTACTGATCATTACCACCACGTATCATCAAGATTGGGTGAAAAAATATTTGCTGGTATTTCGGAAACTCGTTATTCCTTAGAAGCTTGGCAACCCCTCTCAATGAAAGTGCTTTTCCACAGGCTGTGCCTAGGGCTACTTGAAGAGGAAACAAACCATAGAGACAAAACTGAGAACTCCTTTATTTTGTCAAGTTTCAAAGAGCTACTACAAACCATGTTGGATTTAGAGTTCCAAATTCACCTATCAATGTAGAAGAGAACTGAGTGAAACCTAAATATTAAAACTGCTACTGTAGACGAACGCTTCAACCTGAAAGAACAAAATTTGGTGAGCCAAGTGGGCTTTGTGTACTTGTCATTACCACCCCTTATCATCAAGATTGGGTGAAAAAATTTTTGCTGGTATTTCGGAAACTCGTAATTTCTTGGAATCTTGGCAAACCCTCTCAATGAAAGTGCTTTTCCACAGTCTGTGCCTAGGGCTACTTGAAGGGGATACAAACCATAGAGACTAAACTGAGAACTCCTTTATTTTGTCAAGTTTCAAAGAGCTACTAAAAACCATGTTGGATTTAGAGTTCCAAATTCATCTATCTATATAGGAGAGAACAGAGTGAAACCTAAAAATAAAAACTGCTACTGTAAACGAACGATTCAAGCTAGAAGAACAAAACTTGGTGAGCCAAGTTGGATTTGTGTACTTGTCATTACCACCACGTATCATCAAGATTGGGTGAAGAAATATTTTCTTGTATTTTGGAAACTCGTAATTTTTTGGAAGCTTGGCAACCACTTTCAATGAAAGTGCTTTTCTACAGTCTCTGCTTAGGGCTACATGAATAGGCAACAAATCATGGAGACAAAACAGAGAACTCGTTTATTTTGTCAAGTTTCAAAGAGCTACTACAAACCATGTTGGATTTAGAGTTCCAAATTCATCTATCTATATAAGAGATAACAGAGTGAAACCCAAAAATAAAAACTGCTACTGTAGACGAACGCATCAAACTAGAAGAAGACAATTTGGTGAGCCAAGTGGGATTTGTGTACCGATCATTACCACCAAGTATCATCAAGATTGGGTGAAAAAATATTTGCTGGTATTTCGGAAACTCGTAGCTTCCTGGAAGCTTGGCAACCCCTCTCAATGAAAGTGCTTTTCCACAGTCTGTGCCTATGGCTACTTCAAAAGGAAACAAACCAAAGAGACAAAACTGAGAACTACTTTATTTTGTCAAGTTTCAAAGAGCTACAACAAACCATGTTGGATTTGGAGTTCCAAATTCATCTATCTATATAAGAGATAACAGAGTGAAACGCAAAAATAAGAACTGGTACTGTAGACGAACGCTTAAACCTAGAAGAACAAAATTTGGCGAGCCAAGTGGGATTTGTGTACTGATCATTTCCACCAAGTATCACCAAGATTGGGTGAAAAAATATTTGCTGGTATTTCGGAAACTCGTTATTTCTTAGAAGCTTGGCAACCCCTCTCAATGAAAGTGCTTTTCCACAGTCTGTGCCTAGGGCTACTGGAAGAGGAATCAAACCATAGAGACAAAAGTCACAACTCCTTTATTTTGTCAAGATTCAAAGAGCTACTACAAATCATGTTCGATTTAGATTTCCAAATTCATCTATCTATATAAGAGAGAACAGAGTGAAACCTACATATAAAAACAGCTGCTGTAGACGAATGCTTCAACCTAGAAGAAGAAAATTTGGTTAGCCTAGTGGGATTTGTGTACTGATCATTACCACCAAGTATCATCAAGATTGGGTGAAAAAATATTTGCTGGTATTTCGGAAACTCGTTATTTCTTAGAAGCTTGGCAACCCCTCACAATGAAAGTGCTTTTCCACAGTCTGTGCCTAGGGCTACTTGAAGAGGAAACAAACCATAGAGACAAAACTGAGAACTCTTTTATTTTGTCAACTTTCAAAGAGCTACTACAAACCATGTTGGATTTAGAGTTCCAAATTCATCTATCTATATAGAAGAAAACTGAGTGAAGCCTAAATATTAAAACTGCTACTGTAGACGAATGCTTCAACCTGGAAGAACAAAATTTGGTGAGAAAAGTGGGCTTTGTGTACTTGTCATTACCACCCCTTATCATCAAGATTGGGTGAAAAAATATTTGCTGGTATTTCGGAAACTCGTAATTTCTTGGAAGCTTGGCAACCCCTCTCAATGAAAGTGCTGTTCCACAGTCTGTGCCAAGGGCTACTTGAAGAGGATACAAACCATAGAGACTAAACTGAGAACTCCTTTATTTTGTCAAGTTTCAAAGAGCTACTACAAACCATGTTGGATTTAGAGTTCCAAATTCATCTATCTATATAGGAGAGATGAGAGTAAAACCTAAATATAAAAACTCCTACTGTAGACGAACGCTTCAACCTAGAAGAACACAATTTGGTGAGCCAAGTGGGATTTGTGTACTGATCATTACCACCACGTATCATCAAGATTGGGTGAAAAAATATTTGCTGGTATTTCGGAAACTCGTTATTCCTTAGAAGCTTGGCAACCCCTCTCAATGAAAGTGCTTTTCCACAGGCTGTGCCTAGGGCTATTTGAAGAGGAAACAAACCATAGAGACAAAACTGAGAACTCCTTTATTTTGTCAAGTTTCAAAGAGCTACTACAAACCATGTTGGATTTAGAGTTCCAAATTCACCTATCAATGTAGAAGAGAACTGAGTGAAACCTAAATATTAAAACTGCTAGTGTAGACGAACGCTTCAACCTGGAAGAACAAAATTTGGTGAGCCAAGTGGGCTTTGTGTACTTGTCATTACCACCCCTTATCATCAAGATTGGGTGAAAAAATTTTTGCTGGTATTTCGGAAACTCGTAATTTCTTGGAATCTTGGCAAACCCTCTCAATGAAAGTGCTTTTCCACAGTCTGTGCCTAGGGCTACTTGAAGGGGATACAAACCATAGAGACTAAACTGAGAACTCCTTTATTTTGTCAAGTTTCAAAGAGCTACTAAAAACCATGTTGGATTTAGAGTTCCAAATTCATCTATCTATATAGGAGAGAACAGAGTGAAACCTAAAAATAAAAACTGCTACTGTAAACGAACGATTCAAGCTAGAAGAACAAAACTTGGTGAGCCAAGTTGGATTTGTGTACTTGTCATTACCACCACGTATCATCAAGATTGGGTGAAGAAATATTTTCTTGTATTTTGGAAACTCGTAATTTTTTGGAAGCTTGGCAACCACTTTCAATGAAAGTGCTTTTCTACAGTCTCTGCTTAGGGCTACATGAATAGGCAACAAATCATGGAGACAAAACAGAGAACTCGTTTATTTTGTCAAGTTTCAAAGAGCTACTACAAACCATGTTGGATTTAGAGTTCCAAATTCATCTATCTATATAAGAGATAACAGAGTGAAACCCAAAAATAAAAACTGCTACTGTAGACGAACGCTTCAAACTAGAAGAAGACAATTTGGTGAGCCAAGTGGGATTTGTGTACCGATCATTACCACCAAGTATCATCAAGATTGGGTGAAAAAATATTTGCTGGTATTTCGGAAACTCGTAATTTCCTGGAAGCTTGGCAACCCCTCTCAATGAAAGTGCTTTTCCACAGTCTGTGCCTATGGCTACTTCAAGAGGAAACAAACCAAAGAGACAAAACTGAGAACTACTTTATTTTGTCAAGTTTCAAAGAGCTACAACAAACCATGTTGGATTTGGAGTTCCAAATTCATCTATCTATATAAGAGATAACAGAGTGAAACGCAAAAATAAGAACTGCTACTGTAGACGAACGCTTAAAAATAGAAGAACAAAATTTGGCGAGCCAAGTGGGATTTGTGTACTGATCATTTCCACCAAGTATCACCAAGATTGGGTGAAAAAATATTTGCTGGTATTTCGGAAACTCGTTATTTCTTAGAAGCTTGGCAACCCCTCTCAATGAAAGTGCTTTTCCACAGTCTGTGCCTAGGGCTACTGGAAGAGGAATCAAACCATAGAGACAAAAGTCAGAACTCCTTTATTTTGTCAAGTTTCAAAGAGCTAATACAAACCATGTTCGATTTAGATTTCCAAATTCATCTATCTACATAAGAGAGAACAGAGTGAAACCTACATATAAAAACAGCTGCTGTAGACGAATGCTTCAACCTAGAAGAACAAAATTTGGTTAGCCTAGTGGGATTTGTGTACTGATCATTACCACCAAGTATCATCAAGATTGGGTGAAAAAATATTTGCTGGTATTTCGGAAACTCGTTATTTCTTAGAAGCTTGGCAACCCCTCACAATGAAAGTGCTTTTCCACAGTCTGTGCCTAGGGCTACTTGAAGAGGAACAAACCATAGAGACAAAACTGAGAACTCTTTTATTTTGTCAACTTTCAAAGAGCTACTACAAACCATGTTGGATTTAGAGTTCCAAATTCATCTATCTATATAGAAGAAAACTGAGTGAAGCCTAAATATTAAAACTGCTACTGTAGACGAATGCTTCAACCTGGAAGAACAAAATTTGGTGAGAAAAGTGGGCTTTGTGTACTTGTCATTACCACCCCTTATCATCAAGATTGGGTGAAAAAATATTTGCTGGTATTTCGGAAACTCGTAATTTCTTGGAAGCTTGGCAACCCCTCTCAATGAAAGTGCTGTTCCACAGTCTGTGCCTAGGGCTACTTGAAGAGGATACAAACCATAGAGACTAAACTGAGAACTCCTTTATTTTGTCAAGTTTCAAAGAGCTACTACAAACCATGTTGGATTTAGAGTTCCAAATTCATCTATCTATATAGGAGAGATGAGAGTGAAACCTAAATATAAAAACTCCTACTGTAGACGAACGCTTCAACCTAGAAGAACACAATTTGGTGAGCCAAGTGGGATTTGTGTACTGATCATTACCACCACGTATCATCAAGATTGGGTGAAAAAATATTTGCTGGTATTTCGGAAACTCGTTATTCCTTAGAAGCTTGGCAACCCCTCTCAATGAAAGTGCTTTTCCACAGGCTGTGCCTAGGGCTACTTGAAGAGGAAACAAACCATAGAGACAAAACTGAGAACTCCTTTATTTTGTCAAGTTTCAAAGAGCTACTACAAACCATGTGGATTTAGAGTTCCAAATTCACCTATCAATGTAGAAGAGAACTGAGTGAAACCTAAATATTAAAACTGCTAGTGTAGACGAACGCTTCAACCTGGAAGAACAAAATTTGGTGAGCCAAGTGGGCTTTGTGTACTTGTCATTACCACCCCTTATCATCAAGATTGGGTGAAAAAATTTTTGCTGGTATTTCGGAAACTCGTAATTTCTTGGAATCTTGGCAAACCCTCTCAATGAAAGTGCTTTTCCACAGTCTGTGCCTAGGGCTACTTGAAGGGGATACAAACCATAGAGACTAAACTGAGAACTCCTTTATTTTGTCAAGTTTCAAAGAGCTACTAAAAACCATGTTGGATTTAGAGTTCCAAATTCATCTATCTATATAGGAGAGAACAGAGTGAAACCTAAAAATAAAAACTGCTACTGTAAACGAACGATTCAAGCTAGAAGAACAAAACTTGGTGAGCCAAGTTGGATTTGTGTACTTGTCATTACCACCACGTATCATCAAGATTGGGTGAAGAAATATTTTCTTGTATTTTGGAAACTCGTAATTTTTTGGAAGCTTGGCAACCACTTTCAATGAAAGTGCTTTTCTACAGTCTCTGCTTAGGGCTACATGAATAGGCAACAAATCATGGAAGACAAAACAGAGAACTCGTTTATTTTGTCAAGTTTCAAAGAGCTACTACAAACCATGTTGGATTTAGAGTTCCAAATTCATCTATCTATATAAGAGATAACAGAGTGAAACCCAAAAATAAAAACTGCAACTGTAGACGAACGCTTCAAACTAGAAGAAGACAATTTGGTGAGCCAAGTGGGATTTGTGTACCGATCATTACCACCAAGTATCATCAAGATTGGGTGAAAAAATATTTGCTGGTATTTCGGAAACTCGTAATTTCCTGGAAGCTTGGCAACCCCTCTCAATGAAAGTGCTTTTCCACAGTCTGTGCCTATGGCTACTTCAAGAGGAAACAAACCAAAGAGACAAAACTGAGAACTACTTTATTTTGTCAAGTTTCAAAGAGCTACAACAAACCATGTTGGATTTGGAGTTCCAAATTCATCTATCTATATAAGAGATAACAGAGTGAAACGCAAAAATAAGAACTGCTACTGTAGACGAACGCTTAAACCTAGAAGAACAAAATTTGGCGAGCCAAGTGGGATTTGTGTACTGATCATTTTCCACCAAGTATCACCAAGATTGGGTGAAAAAATATTTGCTGGTATTTCGGAAACTCGTTATTTCTTAGAAGCTTGGCAACCCCTCTCAATGAAAGTGCTTTTCCACAGTCTGTGCCTAGGGCTACTGGAAGAGGAATCAAACCATAGAGACAAAAGTCAGAACTCCTTTATTTTGTCAAGTTTCAAAGAGCTAATACAAACCATGTTCGATTTAGATTTCCAAATTCATCTATCTATATAAGAGAGAACAGAGTGAAACCTACATATAAAAACAGCTGCTGTAGACGAATGCTTCAACCTAGAAGAACAAAATTTGGTTAGCCTAGTGGGATTTGTGTACTGATCATTACCACCAAGTATCATCAAGATTGGGTGAAAAAATATTTGCTGGTATTTCGGAAACTCGTTATTTCTTAGAAGCTTGGCAACCCCTCACAATGAAAGTGCTTTTCCACAGTCTGTGCCTAGGGCTACTTGAAGAGGAAACAAACCATAGAGACAAAACTGAGAACTCTTTTATTTGTCAACTTTCAAAGAGCTACTACAAACCATGTTGGATTTAGAGTTCCAAATTCATCTATCTATATAGAAGAAAACTGAGTGAAGCCTAAATATTAAAACTGCTACTGTAGACGAATGCTTCAACCTGGAAGAACAAAATTTGGTGAGAAAAGTGGGCTTGTGTACTTGTCATTACCACCCCTTATCATCAAGATTGGGTGAAAAATATTTTGCTGGTATTTCGGAAACTCGTAATTTCTGGAAGCTTGGCAACCCCTCTCAATGAAAGTGCTGTTCCACAGTCTGTGCCTAGGGCTACTTGAAGAGGATACAAACCATAGAGACTAACTGAGAACTCCTTTATTTTGTCAAGTTTCAAAGAGCTACTACAAACCATGTTGGATTTAGAGTTCCAAATTCATCTATCTATATAGGAGAGATGGAGAGTGAAACCTAAATATAAAAACTCCTACTGTAGACGAACGCTTCAACCTAGAAGAACACAATTTGGTGAGCCAAGTGGGATTTGTGTACTGATCATTACCACCACGTATCATCAAGATTGGGTGAAAAAATATTTGCTGGTATTTCGGAAAACTCGTTATTCCTTAGAAGCTTGGCAACCCCTCACAATGAAAGTGCTTTTCCACAGTCTGTGCCCTAGGGCTACTTGAAGAGGAAACAAACCATAGAGACAAAACTGAGAACTCTTTAATTTTGTCAACTTTCAAAGAGCTACTACAAACAATGTTGGATTTAGAGTTCCAAATTCATCTATCTACATAGAAGAAAACTGAGTGAAGCCTAAATATTAAAACTGCTACTGTAGACGAATGCTTCAACCTGGAACAACAAAATTTGGTGAGAAATGTGGGCTTTGTGTACTTGTCATTACCACCCCTTATCATCAAGATTGGGCGAAAAAATATTTGCTGGTATTTCGGAAACTCGTAATTTCTTGGAAGCTTGGCACCCCTCTCAATGAAAGTGCTGTTCCACAGTCTGTGCCTAGGGCTACTTGAAGAGGATACAAACCATAGAGACTAAACTGAGAACTCCTTTATTTTGTCAAGTTTCAAAAGCTACTACAAACCATGTTGGATTTAGAGTTCCAAATTCATCTATCTATATAGGAGAGAACAGAGTGAAACCTAAATATAAAACTGCTACTGTAGACGAACGCTTAAACCTAGAAGCACAAAATTTGGTGAGGCAAGTGGGTTTTGTGTACTGATTTTTTACCACTAAGTATCATGAAGATTACGTTAAAAAATATTAGCTGGTATTTCGGAAACTCGTTATTCCTTAGAAGCTTGGCTACCCCTCTCAATGAAAATGCTTTTCCACATGTTTCTGCTTAGGGCTACGTGAAGAGGAAACAAACCATAGAGACAAAACTGAGAACTACTTTTTTTTGTCAAGTTTCGAAGAGGTACTACAAACCATGTTGGATTTAGAATTCAAAATTCATCTATCTATATAGGAGAGAACAGAGGGAAACCTACATATAAAAACTGCTACTGTAAACGAACACTTCAATCTAGAAAAAACACTATTTGGTAAGCCAAGTGGGATTTGTATACTGATCATTACCAAGAGTATCATAAAGATTTGATGAAAAAATATTTGCTGGTATTTCGGAAACTCGTTATTTCTTAGACGCTTGGCAACCCCTCTCAATGAAAGAGCTTTTCCACAGTCTGTGCCTAGGGCTACTTGAAGAGGAAAACAAACAATAGAGACAAAACTGAGAACTCCTTTATTTTGTCAAGTTTCAAAGAGCTATTTCAAAGCATGTAGGATTTAGAGTTCCAAATTCATCTATCTATAAAGGAGAGAACAGAGTGAAACCTAAAAATAAAAACTGCTACTGTAAACGAACGCTTCAACCTAGAAGATCAAAATTTGGTGAGCCAAGTGGGCTTTGTGTACTTGTCATTACCTCCACGTATCATCAAGATTGGGTGAAAAACATTTGCTGGTATTTCAGAAACTCGTTAATTCTTAGAAGCTTGGCAACCCCTCTCAATGAAATTGCTTTTCCACAGTCTGTGCCTAGGGCTACTTGAAGAGGAAACAAACAATAGAGACAAAACTGAGAACTCCTTTATTTTGTCAAGTTTCAAAGAGCTACTACAAACCATGATCGATTTAGATTTCCAAATTTATCTATATATATAGCAGAGAAACGAGTGAAATCTAAAATAAAAACTGCTACTGTAGACGAACGCTTCAACCTAGAAGAACAAAATTTGGTGATCCAAGTGGGATTTGTGTATTTGTCATTACACCACGTATCATCAAGTTTGGGTGAAAAAATATTTGCTGGTATTTCCGAACTCGTTATTTCTTGGAAGATTGGCTACCCCTTTCAATGAAGTGCTTTTCAACAATCTGTGCCGAGGGCTAGTTAAAGAGGAAACAAACCATAGAGACTAAACTGAGAACTCCTTTATTTTGTCAAGTTTCAAAGAGCTACTACAAACCATGTTGGATTTAGAATTCCAAATTCATCTATCTATATAAGATAGAACAGAGTGAAACCTACATATAAAAACAGCTGCTGTAGATGAGCGCTTCAACCTAGAAGATCACAATTTGGTGAGCCAAGTGGTATTTGTATACTGATCATTACCACCACGTATCCTCAAGATTGGGTGAAAAAATATTTGCTGATATTTCGGAAACTCGTTATTTCTTAGAAACTTGGCAACCCCTCTCAATGAAAGTGCTTTTCCACCGTTTGTGCCTTGGGCTACTTGAAGAGGAAACAAACAATAGAGACTAAACTGAGAACTCCTTATTTTTTCAAGTTTCAAAGAGCTACTACAAACCATGTTGGATTTAGAGTTCCAAATTCATCTATCTATATAAAAGAGAACAGAGTGAAACCCAAAAATAAAAACTGCTACTGTAAACGAAAGCTTAAACCTAGAAGAACAGAATTTGGTGAGCCAAGTGAGATTTGTGTACCTGTCATTGCCACAACGTATCATCAAGATTGGGTGAAAAAACATTTGCTGGTATATCGGAAACTCGTTATTTCTTGGAAGCTTGCCAACCCCTTTCAATGAAAGTGCTTTTCCACAGTCGGTGCATAGGGCTACTTGAAGAGGAAACAAACCATAGAGGCTAAACTGAGAACTCCTTTATTTTGTCAAGTTTCAAAGAGCTACTACAAACCATGTTGGATTTAGAGTTCCAAATTCATCTATCTATATAGGAGAGAACAGAGTGAAACCTAAATATAAAAACTGCTACTGTTGACGAACTCTTCAACCTAGAAGAACAAAATTTGGTGAGCCAAGTGGGATTAGTGTACTGATCATTACCACCAAGTATCATCAAGATTTGGTGAAAAAATATTTGCTGGTATTTCGGAAACTCGTTATTTCTTAGAAGCTTGGCAACCCCTCTCAATGAAAGTGCTTTTCCACAGTCTGTGCCTAGGGCTACTTGAAGAGGAAACAAACCATAGAGACAAAACTGAGAACTCCTTTGTATTGTCAAGTTTCAAAAAGCTACTACAAGCCATCTTGGTTTTAGAGTTCCAAATTCATCTATTTATGTAAGAGAGAACAGAGTGAAACCTACATATAAAAACTGCTACTGTAGACGAACGCTTCAACCTAGAAGAACAAAATTTGGTGAGCGAAGTGGGATTTGTGAACTGATCATTACCACCAACTATCATCAAGATTGGGTGAAAAAATATTTGCTGGTATTTCGGAAACTCGTTATTTCTTAGAAGCTTGGCAAGCCCTCACAATGAAAGTGCTTTTCCACTGTCTGTGCCTAGGGCTACTTGAAGAGGAAACAAACCATAGAGAATAAACTGAGAACTCCTTTATTTTGTAAAGTTTCAAAGAGCTTCTACAAACCATGTTGGATTTAGAATTCCAAATTCATCTATCTATATAGCAGAGAAACGAGTGAAACCTAAATATAAAAACTGCTACTGTAGACGAAAGCTTCAACCTAGAAGAACAAAATTTGGTGATCCAAGTGGGATTTGTGTACTTGTCATTACCACCACGTATCATCAAGATTGGGTGAAAAAATATTTGCTGGTATTTCCGAAAATCGTTATTTCTTGGAAGCTTGGCAGCCCTTTCAATGAAAGTGCTTTTCCACAATCTGTGTGGAGGGCTACTTAAAGAGGAAACAAACCATAAAGACTAAACTGTGAACTCCTTTATTTTGTCAAGTTTCAATGAGGTAGTACAAACCATTTTGGATTTAGAATTCCAAATTCATCTATCTATATAAGAGAGAACAGATTGAAACCTACATATAAAAACAGCTGCTGTAGACGAACGCTTCAACCTAGAAGAACAAAATTTGGTGAGCAAAGTGAGATTTGTGTACTTGTCATTGCCACCACGTATCATCATGATTGGATGAAAAAATATTTGCTGGTATATCGGAAACTCGAAATTTCTTGGAAGCTTGGGAACCCCTCTCAATGAAAGTGCATTTCCACAGTCTGTGCTTAGGGCTACTTGAAGAGGAAACAAACCATAGAGACAAAATTGAGAACTCCTTTATTTTGTCAAGTTTCAAAAAGCTACTACAAAGTATGTTGGATTTATATTTCCAAATTCATCTAACTATATAGGATAGAACAGAGTGATACCTAAAAATAAACTGCTACTGTAAACGAACACTTCAACACAGAAGAACAAAATCTGGTGAGCCAAGTGGGATTTGTGTACTTGTCATTACCACCACGTTTCATCATGATTGAGTGAAAAAATATTTGCTGGTATTTCGGAAACTCGTAATTTCTTTGAAGGTTGGCAACCCCTTTCAATAAAAGTTTTTTCCACAGTCTCTGCTTAGGGCTACTTGAAGAGGAAAGAAACCATAGAGACAAATCTGAGAAACTCTTTTTTTGTCAAGTTTCAAAGAGCTACTACAAACCATGTTGGATTTACAGTTTCAAATCCATCTATCTATATAGGAGAGAACACAGGGAAACCTAAGTATAAAAACTGCTACTGTAGATGAACGCTTCAACCTAGAAGAACAAAATTTGGTGAACCAAGTGGGATTTGTGTACTGATCAATAACACCAAGTATAATCAATATTGGGTGAGAAAATATTTGCTGGTATTTCGGAAACTGGTTATTTCTTAGAAGCTTGGCAACCCCTCTCAATGAAAGTGCTTTTCCACAGTCTGTGCCTAGGGCTGTTTGAAGAGGAAACAAACCATAGAGACAAAACTGAGAACTCCTTTGTATTGTCAAGTTTCAAAAAGCTACTACAAACCATGTTGGTTTTAGAGTTCCAAATTCATCTATCTATATAAGAGAGAACAGAGTGAAACCTACATATAAAAACTGCTACTGTAGACGAACTCTTCAAAGTAGAAGAACTCAATTTGGTGAGCCTAGTGGGATTTGTATAATAATCATTACCACCAAGTATCATCAACATTGGGTGAAAAAATATTTGCCTGTATTTCGGAAGCTCGTTATTTCTTAGAAGCTTGGCAAACCTTCTCAATGAAAGTGCTTTTCCACATCCTGTGCCTAGGGCTACTTGAAGAGGAAACAAACCATAGAGACAAAACTGCGAACTCCTTTATTTTGTCAAGTTTCAAAGAGCTACTACAAACCATGTTGGATTTAGAGTTCCTAATTCATCTATCTATATAGGAGAGAACAGAGTGAAACCTAAAAATAAAAACTGCTACTGTAGACGAACGCTTCAATCTAGAAGAACAAAATTTTGTGAGCCAAGTGGGATTTGTGTAGTGATCATCACCACCAAGTATCAACAAGATTGGGTGAAAGAATATTTGCTGGTATTTCGGAAACTCGTTATTTCTTAGAAGCTTGGCAACCCCTCTCAATGGAAGTGCTTTTCCACAATCTGGGCCTAGGGCTACTTGAACAGGAAACAAACCATAGAGACTAAATTGAGAACTCCTTTATTTTGTCTAGTTTCAAAGAGCTACTACAAATCATGTTGGATTTAGAGTTCCAAATTCATCTATCTATATAAGAGAGAACAGAGTGAAGCCTACATATAAAAACTGCTACTGTAGATGAACGCTTCAATCTAGAAGAATAAAATTTGATGAGCCAAGTGGCCTTTGTGTACTTGTCATTACCACCAAGTATAATCAAGATTGGGTGAAAAAATATTTACTGGTATTTCGGAAACTCGTTATTTCTTAGAAGCTTGGCAACCCCTCTCAATGAAAGTGCTTTTCCACAGTCTGTGCCTAAGGCTACTTGAAGAGGAAACAAACAATAGAGAAAAAAGTGAGAACTACTTTATTTTGTGAAGTTTCAGAGAGCTACTACAACCATTTTTGATTTAGAGTTCCAAATTCATCTATCTATATGAGAGAGAACAGAGTTAAACCTAAAATTATAAACTGCTACTGTAAACGAACGCTTCAACCCAGAAGAACAAAATTTGGTGAGCCAAGTGGGATTTGTGTACTTGTCATTACCACCACGTATCATCAAGATTTGGTGAAAAAATATTTGCTGGTATTTCGGAAACTCATAATTTCTCGGAAGGTTGGCAAACCCTTTCAATGAAAGTGCTTTTCCATAGTCTCTGCTTAGGGCTACGTGAAGAGGAAACAAATCATAGAGACAAAACTGAGAACTCCTTTATTTTGTCAAGTTTCAAGGAGCTACTACAAACCATGTTGGATTTAGAGTTCCAAATTCATCTAACTATATAGGAGAGAACAGAGGGAAACCTGAAAAGATAAACTGCTACTGTAAACGAACGCTTCAAACTAGAAGAACAAAATTTGGTGAGTCAAGTGGGATTTCTGTACCGATCATTACCACCAAGTATCATCAAGTTTGGGTGAAAAAATATTTGCTGGTATTTCGGGAAATCATTATTTCTTGGAAGCTTGGCAACCCCTCTCAATGAAAGTGCTTTTAAACTGTCTGTGCCTAGGGCTAATTGAAGAGGAAACAAACCATAGATACTAAACTGAGAACTCCTTTATTTTGTCAAGTTTCAAAGAGCTACTACAAACCATGTTGGATTTAGAGTTCCAAATTCATCTATCTATATAAGAGAGAACACAGTGAATCCTACATATAGAAAAATGCTACTGTAGACGAACGCTTCAACCTAGAAGAACACAATTTGGTGAGCCAAGTGGGACTTGTGTACTGATCATTAACACCAAGTATCATCAAGATTGGGTGTAAAAATGTTTGCTGGTATTTCGGAAACTGGTTATTTCTTAGAAGCTTGACAACCACTCTCAATGAAAGGGATTTTCCACAGTCTGTGCCTAGGGCTACTTGAAGAGAAACAAACAATAGAGACAAAATTGAGAACTCCTTTATTTTGTCAACTTTCATAGAGCTACTACAAACCATGTTGGATTTAGAGTTCCAAATTCATCTATCTATATAGGAGAGAACAGAGTGAAACCTAAATATAAAAATTGCTACTGTTGACGAACGCTTCAACATAGAAGAACACAATTTGTTGAGCCAGTGGAATTTGTGTACTGATCATTACCACCAAATATCATCAAGATTGGGTGAAAAAATATTTGCTGGTATTTCGGAAACTCGTAATTTCTTGGAAGCTTGCAACCCCCCTCAATGGAAGCACTTTTCCACAGGCTGTTCCCTGGGCTACTTGAAGAGGAAACAAACCATAGAGACAAAACTGAGAACTCTTTTATTTTGTCACGTTTCAAAGAGCTACTACAAACCATGTTGGATTTAGAGTTACAAATTCATCAATCTATATAGGAAAGAACAGAGTGAAACCCAAATATAAAAACTGCTACTGTAGACGAAAGTTTCAACCTAGAAGAAAGAAATTTGGTGAGCCAAGTGGGATTTGTGTAATTGTAATTACAACCACGTATCATCAAGATTGGGTTAAAAAATATTTGCTGGTATTTCCGAAACTCGTTATTTCTTGGAAGCTTAGCAACCTCTTTCAATGAAAGTGCTTTTCCTCAATCTATGCAGAGAGCTACTTAAAGAGGAAACAAACCATAGAGACTAAACTGAGAACTCCTTTATTTTCTCAAGTTTCAAAGAGCTATTACAAAACATGTTGGATTTAGAATTCCAAATTCATCTATCTATATAAGAGAGAACAGAGTGAAACCTACATATAAAAACAGCTGCTGTAGACGAACGCTTCAACCTAGAAGAACAAAATTTGGTGAGCCAAGTGGGATTTGTGTACTGATCGTTACCACCAAGTATCATCAAGATTGGGTGAAAAAATATTTGCTGGTATTTCGGAAACTCGTTGTTTCTCAGAAGCTTGGCAACCCCTCTCAATGAAATTGCTTTTCCACAGTCTGTGCCTAGGACTACTTGAAGAGGAAACAAACCATAGAGACAAAACTGAGAACTCTTTTATTTTGTCAAGTTTCAAAGAGCTACTACAAACCATGTTGCATTTAGAGTTCCAAATTCATCTATCTATATAGGAGAGAAAGAGGGACACCTAAATATAAAAACTGCTACTATAGACGAACGCTTCAACATAGAAGAACACAAATTGGTGAGCCAAGTGGAATTTGTGTACTGATCATTACCACCAAATATCATCAAGATGGGTGAAAAAATATTTGCTGGTATTTCGGAAACTCGTAACTTCTTGGAAGCTTGGCAACCCGTTTCAATGAAATTTTTTTTCCAAAGGGTCTTCTTAGGGCTACTTGAAGAGGAAACAAACCATAGAGAAAAAACTGAGAACCTCTTTATTTTGTCAAGTTTCATAGAGCTACTACAAACCATGTTGGATTTAGAGTTCCAAATTCATCTATCTATATAGGAGAGAACACAGGGAAACCTAAGTATAAAAACTGATACTGTAGACGAACTCTTCAACCTAGAAGAACACAATTTGGTGAGCCAAGTGGGATTTGTGTACTGATCATTACCACCAAGTATCATCAAGATTGGGTGAAAAAATATTTGCTGGTATTTCGGAAAGTCGTTATTTCTTAGAAGCTTGGCAACCCCTCTCAATGAAAGTGCTTTTCCACAGTCTGTGCTTAGGGCTACTTGAAGAGGAAACAAACAATATAGACAAAACTGAGAACTCCTTTTTTGTGTCAAGTTTCATAGAGCTACTACAAACCATGTTGGATTTAGAGTTCCAAATTCATCTATCTATATAAAAGAGAACAGAGTGAAACCCAAAAATAAAAACTGCTACTGTAAACGAAAGCTTAAACCTAGAAGAACAGAATTTGGTGAGCCAAGTGAGATTTGTGTACCTGTCATTGCCACAACGTATCATCAAGATTGGGTGAAAACACATTTGCTGGTATATCGGAAACTCGTAATTTCTTGGAAGCTTGCCAACCCCTTTCAATGAAAGTGCTTTTCCACAGTCGGTGCATAGGGCTACTTGAAGAGGAAACAAACCATAGAGGCTAAACTGAGAACTCCTTTATTTTGTCAAGTTTCAAAGAGCTACTACAAACCATGTTGGATTTAGCGTTCCAAATTCATCTATCTATATAGGAGAGAACAGAGTGAAACCTAAATATAAAAACTGCGACTGTTGACGAACTCTTCAACCTACAAGAACAAAATTTGGTGAGCCAAGTGATATTTGTGTACTGATCATTACCACCAAGTATCATCAAGATTTGGTGAAAAAATATTTGCTGGTATTTCGGTAACTCGTTATTTCTTAGAAGCTTGGCAACCCCTCTCAATGAAAGTGCTTTTCCACTGTCTGTGCCTAGGGCTACTTGAAGAGGAAACAAACCATAGAGACTAAACTGAGAAATCCTTTATTTTGTCAAGTTTCAAAGAGCTACTACAAACCATGTTGGATTTAGGGTTCCAAATTCATCTATCTATATAGGAGAGAACAGAGTGAAACCTAAATATAAAAACTGCTACTGTAGACTAACGCTTCAACCTAGAAGAACAAAATTTGGTGAGTCAAGTGGGATTTGTGTACTGATCATTACCACCAAGTATCATCAAGATTGGGTGAAAAAATATTTGCTGGTATTTCGGAAACTCGTTGTTTCTTAGAAGCTTGGCAACCCCTCTCAATGAAAGTGCTTTTCCACAGTCTGTGCCTAGGGCTACTTGAAGAGGAAACAAATCATAGAGACAAAAGTCAGAACTCCTTTATTTTGTTAAGTTTCAAAGAGCTACTACAAACCATGTTCGATTTAGTTTTCCAAATTCATCTATCTATATAGGAGAGAACAGAGTAAAACCAAAAAATAAAAACTGCTACTTTCGACGAACGCTTAACCTAGAAGAACAAAATTTGGTGAGCCAAGTGGGATTTGTGTACTTGTCATTACCACCAGTATCATCAAGATTGGGTGAAAAAATATTTGCTGGTATTTCCGAAAATCCTTATTTCTTGGAAGCTTGGCAAACCCTTTCAATGAAAGTGCTTTTCCACAATGTGCCGAGGGCTACTTAAAGAGGAAACAAACCATAGAGACTAAACTGAGATCTCCTTTATTTTGTCAAGTTTCAAAGAGCTACTACAAACCATGTTGGATTTAGAATTCCAAATTCATCTATCTATATAAGAGAGATCAGAGTGAAACCTACATATAAAAACAGCTGCTGTAGACGAACGCTTCAACCTAGAAGAACAAAATTTGGTTAGCCTGGTGGGATTTGTGTACTGATCATTACCACCAAATATCATCAAGATTGGGTGAAAAAATATTTGCTGGTATTTCAGAAACTCGTTATTTCTTAGAAGCTTGGAAACCCCTCACAATGAAAGTGCTTTTCAACAGTCTGTGCCTAGGGCTACTTGAAGAGGAAACAAACCATAGAGACAAAACTGAGAACTCTTTTATTTTGTCAAGTTTCAAAGAGATACTACAAACCATGTTGCATTTAGAGTTCCAAATTCATCTATCTATATAGGAGAGACAGAGGGACACCTAAATATAAAAACTGCTACTATAGACGAACGCTTCAACATAGAAGAACACAATTTGGTGAGCCAAGTGGAATTTGTGTACTGATCATTACCACCAAGTATCATCAAGATTGGGTGAAAAAATATTTGCTGGTATTTCGGAAACACGTAATTTCTTGGAAGGTTGGCAACCCCCGTCAATGAAAGCGCTTTTCCACAGTCTGTGCCTTGGGCTACTTGAAGAGGAAACAAACCATAGAGACTAAACTGAGAACTCCTTTATTTTGTCAAGTTTCAAAGAGCTACTACAAACCATGTTCGATTTAGATTTCCAAATTCATCTATCTATATAAGAGAGATCAGAGTGAAACCTACATATAAAAACAGCTGCTGTAGACGAACGCTTCAACCTAGAAGAACAAAATTTGGTTAGCCTAGTGGGATTTGTGTACTGATCATTACCACCAAGTATCATCAAGATTGGGTGAAAAAATATTTGCTGGTATTTCGGAAACTCGTTATTTCTTAGAAGCTTGGCAACCCCTCACAATGAAAGTGCTTTTCAACAGTCTGTGCCTAGGGCTACTTGAAGAGGAAACAAACCACAGAGACAAAACTGAGAACTCTTTTATTTTGTCAAGTTTCAAAGAGCTACTACAAACCATGTTGCATTTAGAGTTCCAAATTCATCTATCTATATAGGAGAGACAGAGGGACACCTAAATATAGAAACTGCTACTATGGACGAACGCTTCAACATAGAAGAACACAAATTGGTGAGCCAAGTGGAATTTGTGTACTGATCATTACCACCAAATATCATCAAGATGGGTGAAAAAATATTGCTGGTATTTCGGAAACTCGTAACTTCTTGGAAGCTTGGCAACCAGTTTCAATGAAATTTTTTTTCCACAGTGTCTTCTTAGGGCTACTTGAAGAGGAAACAAACCATAGAGACAAAACTGAGAACCTCTTTATTTTGTCAAGTTTCATAGAGCTACTACAAACCATGTTGGATTTAGAGTTCCAAATTCATCTATCTATATAGCAGAGAACACAGGGAAACCTAAGTATAAAAACTGCTACTGTAGACGAACTCTTCAACCTAGAAGAACAAAATTTGTTGAGCCAAGTGGGATTTGTGTACTGTTCATTACCACCAAGTATCATCAAGATTTGGTGAAAAAATATTTGCTGGTATTTCGGAAACTCGTTATTTCTTAGAAGCTTGGCAACCCCTCTCAATGAAAGTGCTTTTCCACTGTCTGTGCCTAGGGCTACTTGAAGAGGAAACAAACCATAGAGACTAAACTGAGAAATCCTTTATTTTGTCAAGTTTCAAAGAGCTACTACAAACCATGTTGGATTTAGAGTTCCAAATTCATCTATCTATATAGGAGAGAACAGAGTGAAACCTAAATATAAAAACTGCTACTGTAGACGAACGCTTCAACCTAGAATAACAAAATTTGGTGAGCCAAGTGGGATTTGTGTTCTGATCATTACCACCAAGTATCATCAAGTTTGGGTGAAAAAATATTTGCTGGTATTTCGGAAAGTCGTTATTTCTTAGAAGCTTGGCAACCCCTCTCAATGAAAGTGCTTTTCCACAGTCTGTGCCTAGGGCTACTTGAAGAGGAAACAAACAATAGAGACAAAACTGAGAACTCCTTTTTTGTGTCAAGTTTCATAGAGCTACTACAAACCATGTTGGATTTAGAGTTCCAAATTCATCTATCTATGTAAAAGAGAACAGAGTGAAACCCAAAAATAAAAACTGCTACTGTAAACGAAAGCTTAAACCTAGAAGAACAGAATTTGGTGAGCCAAGTGAGATTTGTGTACCTGTCATTGCCAGCACGTATCATCAAGATTGGGTGAAAAAACATTTGCTGGTATATCGGAAACTCGTAATTTCTTGGAAGCTTGCCAACCCCTTTCAATGAAAGTGCTTTTCCACAGTCGGTGCATAGGGCTACTTGAAGAGGAAACAAACAATAGAGGCTAAACTGAGAACTCCTTTATTTTGTCAAGTTTCAAAGAGCTACTACAAACCATGTTGGATTTAGAGTTCCTAATTCATCTATCTATATAGGAGAGAACAGAGTGAAACCTAAATATAAAAACTGCTACTGTTGACGAACGCTTCAACCCAAAAGAAAAAAATTTGGTTCCAAGTGGGATTTTTGTACTGATCATTACCACCAAGTATCATCAAGATTGGGTGAAAAAATATTTGCTGGTATTTCGGAAACTCGTTATTTCTTAGAATATTGGCAACCCCTCTCAATGAAATTCCTTTTCCACTGTCTGTGCCTACGGCTACTTGAAGAGGAAACAAACCATAGAGACTAAACTGAGAAATTTTTTATTTTGTCAAGTTTCAAAGAGCTACTACAAACCATGTTGGATTTAGGGTTCCAAATTCATCTATCTATATAGGAGAGAACAGAGTGAAACCTAAATATAAAAACTGCTACTGTAGACGAACGCTTCAACCTAGAAGAACAAAATTTGGTGAGTCAAGTGGGATTTGTGTACTGATCATTACCACCAAGTATCATCAAGATTGGGTGAAAAAATATTTGCTGGTATTTCGGAAACTCGTTGTTTCTTAGAAGCTTGGCAACCCCTCTCAATGAAAGTGCTTTTCCACAGTCTGTGCCTAGGGCTACTTGAAGAGGAAACAAATCATAGAGACAAAAGTCAGAACTCCTTTATTTTGTTAAGTTTCAAAGAGCTACTACAAACCATGTTCGATTTAGATTTCCAAATTCATCTATCTATATAGGAGAGAACAGAGTAAAACCAAAAAATAAAAACTGCTACTTTCGACGAACGCTTAACCTAGAAGAACAAAATTTGGTGAGCCAAGTGGGATTTGTGTACTTGACATTACCACCAGTATCATCAAGATTGGGTGAAAAAATATTTGCTGGTATTTCCGAAAATCCTTATTTCTTCGAAGCTTGGCAACCCCTTTCAATGAAAGTGCTTTTCCACAATGTGTGCCGAGGGCTACTTAAAGAGGAAACAAACCATAGAGACTAAACTGAGATCTCCTTTATTTTGTCAAGTTTCAAAGAGCTACTACAAACCATGTTGGATTTAGAATTCCAAATTCATCTATCTATATAAGAGAGATCAGAGTGAAACCTACATATAAAAACAGCTGCTGTAGACGAACGCTTCAACCTAGAAGAACAAAATTTGGTTAGCCTAGTGGGATTTGTGTACTGATCATTATCACCAAATATCATCAAGATTGGGTGAAAAAATATTTGCTGGTATTTCGGAAACTCGTTATTTCTTAGAAGCTTGGAAACCCCTCACAATGAAAGTGCTTTTCAACAGTCTGTGCCTAGGGATACTTGAAGAGGAAACAAACCATAGAGACAAAACTGAGAACTCTTTTATTTTGTCAAGTTTCAACGTGCTACTACAAACCATGTTGCATTTAGAGTTCCAAATTCATCTATCTATATTGGAGAGACAGAGGGACACCTAAATATAAAAACTGCTACTATAGACGAACGCTTCAACATAGAAGAACACAATTTGGTGAGCCAAGTGGAATTTGTGTACTGATCATTACCACCAAATATCATCAAGATGGGTGAAAAAATATTTGCTGGTATTTCGGAAAATCGTAACTTCTTGGAAGCTTGGCAACCCGTTTCAACGAAATTTTTTTTCCACGGTGTCTTCTTAGGGCTACTTGAAGAGGAAACAAACCATAGAGACAAAACTGAGAACCTCTTTATTTTGTCAAGTTTCATAGAGCTACTACAAACCATGTTGTATTTAGAGTTTCAAATTCATCTATCTATATAGGAGAGAACACAGGGAAACCTAAGTATAAAAACTGCTACTGTAGACGAACTCTTCAACCTAGAAGAACAAAATTTGGTGAGCCAAGTGGGATTTGTGTACTGATCATTACCACCAAGTATCATCAAGATTGGGTGAAAAAATATTTGCTGGTATTTCGGAAACTCGTTATTTCTTAGAAGCTTGGCAACCCCTCTCAATGAAAGTGCTTTTCCACTGTCTGTGCCTAGGGCTACTTGAAGAGGAAACAAACCATAGAGACTAAACTGAGAAATCCTTTATTTTGTCAAGTTTCAAATAGCTACTACAAACCATGTTGGATTTAGAGTTCCAAATTCATCTATCTATATAAAAAGAACAGAGTGAAACCCAAAAATAAAAACTGCTACTGTAAACGAAAGCTTAAACCTAGAAGAACAGAATTTGGTGAGCCAAGTGAGATTTGTGTACCTGTCATTGCCACCACGTATCATCAAGATTGGGTGAAAAAACATTTGCTGGTATATCGGAAACTCGTAATTTCTTGGAAGCTTGCCAACCCCTTTCAATGAAAGTGCTTTTCCACAGTCGGTGCATAGGGCTACTTGAAGAGGAAACAAACCATAGAGGCTAAACTGAGAACTCCTTTATTTTGTCAAGTTTCAAAGAGCTACTACAAACCATGTTGGATTTAGAGTTCCAAATTCATCTATCTATATAGGACAGAACAGAGTGAAACCTAAATATAAAAACTGCTACTGTTGACGAACGCTTCAACCCAAAAGAACAAAATTTGGTTCCAAGTGGGATTTGTCTACTGATCATTACCACCAAGTATCATCAAGATTGGGTGAAAAAATATTTGCTGGTATTTTGGAAACTCGTTATTTCTTAGAATATTGGCAACCCCTGTCAATGAATGTGCATTTTCACAGTCTGTGCCTAGAGCTACTTGAAGAGGAAACAAACCATAGAGACTAAACAGAGAACTACTTTATTTTGTCAAGTTTCAAAGAGCTACTACAAACCATGTTGGATTTAGAGTTACAAATTTATCTACCTATATAGGACAGAACATATTGAAACCTAAATATAAAAACAGCTACTGTAGACGAACACTTCAACCTACAAGAACAAAATTTGGTGAGCAAAGTGGGATTTGTGTACTGATCATTACAACCAAGTATCATCAAGATTGGATGAAAAAATATTTGCTGGTATTTCGGAAACTCGTTATTTCTTAGAGCTTGGCAAACCCTTTTAAAGAAAGTGCTTTTCCACAGTATGAGCCTAGGGCTACTTGAAGAGGAAACAAACCATAGAGACTAAACTGAGAACTCCTTTATTTTGTCAAGTTTCAAAGAGCTACTACAAACCATGGTGGATTTAGAGTTCCAAATTCATCTATCTATATAGGAGAGAACAGAGTGAAACCTAAATATAAAAACTGCTACTGTAAACGAAAGTTTAAACCTAGAAGAACAAAATTTGGTGAGCCAAGTTTGATTTGTGTACTTGTCATTGCCACCACGGAAGATCAAGATTGGGTGAAAAAATATTTGCTGGTATATCAGAAAATCGTAATTTCTTGGAAGCTTGGCAACCTCTCTCAATGAAAATGCTTTTCCACAGTCTGTGCCTACGGCTACTTGAAGAGGAAAAAAATCATAGAGACTAAACTGAGAACTACTTTATTTTGTAAAGTTTCAAAGAGCAGCTACAAACC
The DNA here is from genome assembly GCF_048772815.1 of Callospermophilus lateralis. NCBI lineage: Eukaryota > Metazoa > Chordata > Mammalia > Rodentia > Sciuridae > Callospermophilus > Callospermophilus lateralis. The sequence continues at coordinate 127,906,972 of NC_135307.1, read as the reverse complement.
ATGTTGGATTTAGAGTTCCAAATTCATCTACCTATATAGGAGAGAAGAGAGTGAAACCTAAATATAAAAACAGCTACTGTAGACGAACGCTTCAACCTAGAAGAACACAATTTGGTGAGCCAAGTGGGATTTGTGTACTGATCATTACCACCAAGTATCATCAAGATTGGTTGAAAAAATATTTGCTGGTATTTCGGAAACTCGTTGTTTCTTAGAAGCTTGGCAACCCATCTCAATGAAACTGCTTCTCCAAAGTCTGTGCCTAGGGCTACTTGAAGAGGAAACAAACCATAGAGACAAAACTGAGAAATCTTTTATTTTTTTCAAGTTTCAAAGAGCTACTACAAACCATGTTGGATTTAGAGTTCTAAATTCATCTATCTATATAGGAAAGAACAGAGGGACACCTAAATATAAAAACTGCTACTGTAGACGAACGCTTCAACCTAGAAGAACACAATTTGGTGAGCCAAGTGGGATTTGTGTACTGATCATTACCACCAAGTATCATCAAGATTGGGTGAAAAAATATCTGCTGGTATTTCGGAAACACGTAATTTCTTGGAAGGTTGGCAACCCCCGTCAAAGAAAGCGCTTTTCCACAGTCTGTGCCTTGGGCTACTTGAAGAGGAAACAAACCATAGAGACTAAACTGAGAACTCCTTTATTTTGTCAATTTTCAAAGAGCTACTACAAACCATGTTGGATTTAGAGTTCCAAATTCATCTATTTATATAGGAGAGAACAGAATGAAACCTAAATATAAAAACTGATACTGTAGACGAACGCTTCAACCTAGAAGAAAAAATTTAGTGAGCCAAGTGGGATTTGTGTACTGATCATTACCACGAAGTATCATCAAGATTGGGTGAAAAAATATTTGCTGGTATTTCGGAAACTCGTTATTTCTTAGAAGCTTGGCAACCCCTCTCAATGAGAGTGCTTTTCCACAGTCTGTGCCTAGGGCTACTTGAAGAGGAAACAAACAATAGAGACAAAACTGAGAACTCCCTTTTTTTGTCAAGTTTCATAGAGCTACTACAAACCATGTTGGATTTAGAGTTCCAAATTAATCTATCTATATAGGAGAGAACAGAGTGAAACCTAAATATAAAAACTGCTACTGTAGACAAACGCTTCAACCTAGAATAACAAAATTTGTTGAGCCAATTGGGATTTGTGTACTGATCATTACCACGAAGTATCATCAAGATTGGGTGAAAAAATATTTGCTGGTATTTCGGAAACTCGTTATTTCTTAGAAGCTTGGCAACCCCTCTCAATGAAAGTGCTTTTCCACTGTCTGTGCATAGGGATACTTGAAGAGGAAACAAACCATAGAGACAAAACTGAGAACTGCTTTAATTTCTCAAGTTTCAAAGAGCTACTACAAACCATGTTGGATTTAGAGTTCCAAATTCATCTATCTAAATAGGCGAGAGCAGAGTAAAACCCAAAAATAAAAACTGCTACTGTAAATGAAGGCTTAAACCTAGAAGAACAAAATTTGGTGATCCAAGTGGGATTTGTGTACTTGTCATTGCCACCAGGTATCATCAAGATTGGGTGAAAAAATATTTGCTGGTATATCGAAATCTTGTAGTTTCTTGGAAGCTTGGCAACCCCTCTCAATGAAAGTGCTTTTCCACAGTCGGAGCCTAGGGCTACTTGAAGAGGACACAAACCATAGAGACTAAACTGAGAACTCCTTTATTTTGTCAAGTTTCAAAGAGCTACTACAAACCATGTTGGATTTAGTGTTCCAAATTCATCTACCTATATAGGAGAGAATAGAGTGAAACGTAAATATAAAAAGAGCTACTGTAGACGAACACTTCAACCTAGAACAAGAAAATTTAGTGAGCCAAGTGGGATTTGTGTACTGATCATTACCACCAAGTATCATCAAGATTGGGTGAAAATATTTGCTGGTATTTCGGAAACTCGTTGTTTCTTAGAGCTTGGCAACGCCTCTCAATGAAAGTGCTTTTCCACAGTCTGTGCCTAGGGCTACTTTAAGAGGAAACAAACCATAGAGACAAAACTGAGAAATCTTTTATTATTTCAAGTTTCAAAGAGGTACTACAAACCATGTTGGATTTTAGTCTAAATTCATCAATCTATATAGGAGAGAACAGAGGGACACCTAAATATAAAAACTGCTACTGTAGACGAACGCTTCAACCTAGAAAAACACAATTAGGTGAGCCAATTGGGATTTGTGTACTGATCATTACCACCAAGTATCATCAATATTGGGTGAAAAAATATTTGCTGGTATTTCGGAAACACGTAATTTCTTGGAAGGTTGGCAACCCCCATCAATGAAAGCGCTTTTCCACAGTCTGTGCCTTGGGCTACTTGAAGAGGAAACAAACCATAGAGACTAAACTGAGAACTCCTTTATTTTGTCAATTTTCAAAGAGCTACTAGAAACCATGTTGGATTTAGAGTTCCAAATTCATCTATTTATATAGGAGAGAACAGAATGAAACCTAAATATAAAAACTGATACTGTAGACGAACGCTTCAACCTAGATGAAAAAATTTAGTGAGCCAAGTGGGATTTGTGTACTGATCATTACCACGAATTATCATCAAGATTGGGTGAAAAAATATTTGCTGGTATTTCGGAAACTCGTTATTTCTTAGAAGCTTGGCCACCCCCAAAATTAGAGTGCTTTTCCACAGTCTGTGCCTAGGGCTACTTGAAGAGGAAACAAACAATAGAGACAAAACTGGAGAACTCCCTTATTTTGTCAAGTTTCATAGAGCTACTACAAACCATGTTGGATTTAGAGTTCCAAATTAATCTATCTATATTGGAGAGAACAGAGTGAAACCCAAAAATAAAAAAACTGCTACTGTAAACGAACGCTTAAACCTAGAAGAACAAAATTTGGTTAGCCAAGTGGGATTTGTGTACTTGTCCCTTGCCACCACTTATCATCAAGATTGGCTGAAAAAATATTTCCTGGTATATCAGAAACTCGTAATTTCTTGTAAGCTTGTCAACTCCTCTCAATGAAAGTGCTTTTCCACAGTCTGTGTTTAGGCTACTTGAAGAGGAAACCAACCATAGAGACTAAACTGAGAACTCCTTTATTTTTGTCAAGTTTCAAAGAGCTACTACAACCATGTTGGATTTAGAGATCCAAATTCATCTACCTATATAGGAGAGAACAGAGTGAAACCTAAATATAAAAAAGCTACTGTAGACGAAAACTTCAACCTAGAAGAACAAAATTTAGTGAGCCAAGTGGGATTTGTGTACTGATCGTTACCATTAAGTATCATCAAGATTGGGTGAAAAAATATTTGCTGGTATTTCGGAAACTCGTTATTTCTTAGAAGCGTGGCAACCCCTCTCAATGAAGTGCTTTTCCACAGTCTGTGCCTAGGGCTACTTGAAGAGGAAACAAACCATAGAGACAAAACTTAGAACTCCTTTGTTTTGTCAATATTCAAAAAGCTACTTCAAACCATGTTGGATTTTGAGCTCCAAATTCATCTATCTATATAGGAGAGAACAGAGTGAAACCTAAAAATAAAAACTGCTACTGTAAACGAACGCTTCAACATAGAAGAACAAAATTTGGTGAGCCAAGTGGGATTTGTGTACTTGCCACTACCACCACGTTTCATCAAGATTGGGTGAAAAAATATTTGCTGGTATTTCGGAAACTCGTTATTTCTTAGAAGCTTGGCAACCCCTCTCAATGAAAGTGCTTTTCCCCTGTCTGTGCATAGGGATACTTGAAGAGGAAACAAACCATAGAGACAAAACTGAGAACTGCTTTAACTTCTCAAGTTTCAAAGAGCTACTACAAACCATGTTGGATTTAGAGTTCCAAATTCATCTATCTAAATAGGCGAGAGCAGAGTGAAACCCAAAAATAAAAACTGCTACTGTAAACGAAGGCTTAAAACCTAGAAGAACAAAATTTGGTGATCCAAGTGGGATTTGTGTACTTGTCATTGCCACCAGGTATCATCAAGATTGGGTGAAAAAATATTTGCTGGTATATCGAAATCTTGTAGTTTCTTGGAAGCTTGGCAACCCCTCTCAATGAAAGTGCTTTTCCACAGTCTGAGCCTAAGGCTACTTGAAGAGGAAACAAACCATAGAGACAAAACTGAGAACTACTTTATTTTGTCAAGTTTCAAAGAGCTACTACAAACCATGTTGGATTTAGTGTTCCAAATTCATCTACCTCTATAGGAGAGAATAGAGTGAAACATAAATATAAAAACAGCTACTGTAGACGAACACTTCAACCTAGAACAAGAAAATTTAGTGAGCCAAGTGGGATTTGTGTACTGATCATTACCACCAAGTATCATCAAGATTGGGTGAAAATATTTGCTGGTATTTCGGAAACTCGTTGTTCCTTAGAGCTTGGCAACTCCTCTCAATGAAAGTGCTTTTCCACAGTCTGTGCCTAGGGCTACTTTAAGAGGAAACAAACCATAGAGACTAAACTGAGAACTCTTTTATTTTGTCAAGTTTCAAAGAGCTACTACAAACCATGTTGGATTTAGAATTCCAAATTCATCTATCTATGTAAGAGAGAACAGAATAAAATATAAATATAAAAACTGCTACTGTAGACGAACGCTTCAACATAGAAGAACAAAATTCGGTGAGCCAAGTGGGATTTGGGTACTGATCAATGCCACCAAGTATCATCAAGATTGGGTGAAAAAATATTTGCTGGTATTTCAGAAACTCGTTATTTCTTAGAAGCTTGGCAAACCATCTCAATTAAAGTGCTTTTCCACAGTCTGTGCCTAGGGCAACGTGAAGAGGAAACAAACCATAGAGACAAAACTGAGAAATCTTTTATTATTTCAAGTTTCAAAGAGCTACTACAAACCATGTTGGATTTAGAGTTCTAAATTCATCTACCTATATAGGAAAGAACAGAGGGACACCTAAATATAAAAACTGCTACTGTAGACGAAGGCTTCAACCTAGAAAAACACAATTAGGTGAGCCAAGTGGGATTTGTGTACTGATCATTACCACCAAGTATCATCAACATTGGGTGAAAAAATATTTGCTGGTATTTCGGAAACACGTAATTTCTTGGAAGGTTGGCAACCCCCGTCAATGAAAGCGCTTTTCCACAATCTGTGCCTTTGGCTACTTGAAGAGGAAACAAACCATAGAGACTAAACTGAGAACTCCTTTATTTTGTGAATTTTCAAAGAGCTGCTACAAACCATGTTGGATTTAGAGTTCCAAATTCATCTATCTATATAGGAGAGAAAAGAATGAAACCTAAATATAAAAACTGATACTGTAGACGAATGCTTCAACCTAGAAGAACAAAATTTAGTCAGCCAAGTGGGATTTGTGTACTGATCATTACCACGAAGTATCATCAAGATTGGGTGAAAAAATATTTGCTGGTATTTCGGAAACTCGTTATTTCTTAGAAGCTTGGCAACACCTCTCAATGGAAGTGCTTTTCCACAGTCTGTGCTTAGGGCTACTTGAAGAGGAAATAAACAATAGAGACAAAACTGAGAACTCCTTTATTTTGTCAAGTTTCATAGAGCTACTACAAACCATGTTGGATTTAGAGTTCCAAATTCATCTATCTATATAGGAGAGAACAGAGTGAAACCCAAAAAAAAAAAAACTGCTACTGTAAACGAACGCTTAAACCTAGAAGAACAAAATTTGGTTAGCGAAGTGGGATTTGTGTACTTGTCCTTGCCACCACGTATCATCAAGATTGGCTGAAAAAATATTTGCTGGTATATCGGAAACTCATAATTTCTTGGAAGCTTGGCAAACCCTCTCAATGAAAATGCTTTTCCACATTCTGTGTTTAGGGCTACTTGAAGAGGAAACCAACCATAGAGACTAAACTGAGAACTCCTTTATTTTGTCAAAGTTTCAAAGAGCTACTACAAACCATGTTGGATTTAGAGATCCAAATTCATCTACCTATATACTAGAGAACAGAGTGAAACCTAAATATAAAAACAGCTACTGTAGACGAACACTTCAACCTAGAAGAAAAAAATTTGGTGAGCCAAGTGGGATTTGTGTACTGATCATTACCATTAAGTATCATCAAGATTGGGTGAAAAATATTTGCTGGGTATTTCGGAAACTCGTTATTTCTTAGAAGCATGACAACCCTCTCAATGAAAGTGCTTTTCCACAGTCTGTGCCTAGGTCTACTTGAAGAGGAAACAAACCATAGATACAAAACTGAGAACTCCTTTATTTTGTCAAGTTTCAAAGAGCTAATACAAACCATGTTGGATTTAGAGTTCCAAATTCATCTATCTATATAGGAGAGAACAGAGTGTAACCTAAAAATAAAAACTGCTACTGTAAACGAACGCTTCAACATAGAAGAACAAAATTTGGTGAGCCAAGTGGGATTTGTGTACTTGTCATTACCACCACGTTTCATCAAGATTGGGTGATAAAATATTTTCTGGTATTTCGGAAACTCGGAATTTCTTGGAAGATTGGTAACCCCTTTCAATGGAAGTGCTTTTCCATAGTCTCTGCTTAGGGCTACTTGAAGAGGAAACAAACCATAGAGACAAAACTGAGAAAGTTTTTTTTTGTAAAGTTTCATAGAGCTACTACAAACCATGTTGGATTTAGAGTTCCAAATTCATCTATCTATATAGGAGAGAACACAGGGAAACCTAAGTATAAAAACTGCTACTGTAGACGAACGCTTCAACCTAGAAGAACAAAATTTGTTGAGCCAAGTGGGATTTGTGTACTTATCATTACCACCAAGTATCATCAAGTTTGGGTGAAAAAATATTTGCTGGTATTTCGGAAACTCGTTATTTCTTAGAAGTTTGGCAACCCCTCTCAATGAAAGTGCTTTTCCACAGTCTGTGCCTAGGGCAACGTGAAGAGGAAACAAACCATAGAGACAAAACTGAGAACTCCTTTATTTTGTCAAGTTTCAAAGAGCTACTACAAACCATGTTGGATTTAGGGTTTCAAATTCATCTATATAAATAGGAGAGAACAGAGGGTAACCTAAAAATAAAAACTGCTACTGTAGACGAATGCTTCAACCTAGAAAAACAAAATTTTGTGAGCCAAGTGGGATTTGTGTACTTGTCATTACTACAACGTATCATCAAGATTGGGTGAAAAAATATTTGCTGGTATTTCAGAAACTCGTTATTTCTTAGAAGCTGGGCAAACCCTCTCAATGAAAGTGGTTTTCCACAGTCTGTGCCTAGGGCAACGTGAAGAGGAAACAAACCATAGAGACAAAACTGGGAACTGCTTTATTTTCTCAAATTTCAAAGAGCTACTACAAACCATGTCGGATTTAGAGTTCCAAATTCATCTATCTAAATATTCGAGAGCAGAGTAAAACCCAAAAATAAAAACTGCTACTGTAATCGAACGCTTAAACCTAGAAGAACAAAATTTGGTGATCCAAGTGGGATTTGTGTACTGATCATTACCACCAAGTATCATCAAGATTGGGTGAAAAATATTTGCTGGTATTTCGGAAACTCGTTATTTCTTAGAAGCTTGGCAACCCCTCCCAATGAAAGTGCTTCTCCACAGTCTGTGCCTAGGGCTACTTGAAGAGGAAACAAACCATAGAGACAAAACAGAGAAATCTTTTATTTTTTCAAGTTTCAAAGAGCTACTACAAACCATGTTGGATTTAGAGTTCCAAATTCATCTATCTATATAGGAAAGAACAGAGGGACACCTAAATATAAAAACTGTTGCTGTAGACGAACGCTTCAACCTAGAAGAACACAATTTGGTGAGCCATTGGGATTTGCGTCCTGATCATTACCACCAAGTATCATCAAGATAGGGGGAAAAAATATTTGCTGGTATTTCGTAAACTCGTTATTTCTTGGAAGGTTGGCAACCCAGTCAATGAAAGCGCTTTTCCACAATCTGTGCCTTTGGCTACTTGAAGAGGAAACAAACCATAGAGACTAAACTGAAAACTCCTTTATTTTTGTGAATTTTAAGGAGCTGCTACAAACCATGTTGGATTTAAGAGTTCCAAATTCATCTATCTATATAGGAGAGAAAAGAATGAAACCTAAATATAAAAACTGATACTGTAGACGAATGCTTCAACCTAGAAGAACAAAATTTAGTCAGCCAAGTGGGATTTGTGTACTGATCATTACCACGAAGTATCATCAAGATTGGTGAAAAAATATTTGCTGGTATTTCGGAAAACTCGTTATTTCTTAGAAGCTTGGCAACCCCTCTCAATGGAAGTGCTTTTCCACAGTCTGTGCCTAGGGCTACTTGAAGAGGAAATAAACAATAGAGACAAAACTGAGAACTCCTTTATTTTGTCAAGTTTCATAGAGCTACTACAAACCATGTTGGATTTAGGGTTCCAAATTCATCTATCTATATAGGAGAGATGAGAGTGAAACCTAAATATAAAAACAGCTACTGTAGACGAACGTATCAACCTAGAAGAACACAATTTGGTGAGCCAAGTGGGATTTGTGTACTTGTCCTTGCCACCACTTATCATCAAGATTGGCTGAAAAAATATTTCCTATTATATCAGAAACTCGTAATTTCTTGTAAGCTTGTCAACCCCTCTCAATGAAAGTGCTTTTCCACAGTCTGTGTTTAGGGGTACTTGAAGAGGAAACCAACCATAGAGACTAAACTGAGAACTCCTTTATTTTGTCAAGTTTCAAAGAGCTACTACAAACCATGTTGGATTTAGAGATCCAAATTCATCTACCTATATAGGAGAGAACAGAGTGAAACCTAAATATAAAAACAGCTACTGTAGATGAAAACTTCAACCTAGAAGAACAAAATTTAGTGAGCCAAGTGGGATTTGTGTACTGATCGTTACCATTAAGTATCATCAAGATGGGTGAAAAAATATTTGCTGGTATTTCGGAAACTCGTTATTTCTTAGAAGCGTGGCAACCCCTCTCAATGAAAGTGCTTTTCCACAGTCTGTGCCTAGGGCTACTTGAAGAGGAAACAAACCATAGAGACAAAAACTTAGAACTCCTTTGTTTTGTCAATATTCAAAAAGCTACTTCAAACCATGTTGGATTTTGAGCTCCAAATTCATCTATCTATATAGGAGAGAACAGAGTGAAACCTAAAAATAAAAACTGCTACTGTAAACGAACGCTTCAACATAGAAGAACAAAATTTGGTGAGCCAAGTGGGATTTGTGTACTTGCCACTACCACCACGTTTCATCAAGATTGGGTGAAAAAATATTTGCTGGTATTTCGGAAACTCGTTATTTCTTAGAAGCTTGGCAACCCCTCTCAATGAAAGTGCTTTTCCACTGTCTGTGCATAGGGATACTTGAAGAGGAAACAAACCATAGAGACAAAACTGAGAACTGCTTTAACTTCTCAAGTTTCAAAGAGCTACTACAAACCATGTTGGATTTAGAGTTCCAAATTTATCTATCTAAATAGGCGAGAGCAGAGTGAAACCCAAAAATAAAAACTGCTACTGTAAACGAAGGCTTAAACCTAGAAGAACAAAATTTGGTGATCCAAGTGGGATTTGTGTACTTGTCATTGCCACCAGGTATCATCAAGATTGGGTGAAAAAATATTTGCTGGTATATCGAAATCTTGTAGTTTCTTGGAAGCTTGGCAACCCCTCTCAATGAAAGTGCTTTTCCACAGTCTGAGCCTAGGGCTACTTGAAGAGGAAACAAACCATAGAGACAAAACTGAGAACTACTTTATTTTGTCAAGTTTCAAAGAGCTACTACAAACCATGTTGGATTTAGTGTTCCAAATTCATCTACCTCTATAGGAGAGAATAGAGTGAAACATAAATATAAAACAGCTACTGTAGACGAACACTTCAACCTAGAACAAGAAAATTTAGTGAGCCAAGTGGGATTTGTGTACTGATCATTACCACCAAGTATCATCAAGATTGGGTGAAAATATTTGCTGGTATTTCGGAAACTCGTTGTTCCTTAGAGCTTGGCAACTCCTCTCAATGAAAGTGCTTTTCCACAGTCTGTGCCTAGGGCTACTTTAAGAGGAAACAAACCATAGAGACTAAACTGAGAACTCTTTTATTTTGTCAAGTTTCAAAGAGCTACTACAAACCATGTTGGATTTAGAATTCCAAATTCATCTATCTATGTAAGAGAGAACAGAATGAAATATAAATATAAAAACTGCTACTGTAGACGAACGCTTCAACATAGAAGAACAAAATTCGGTGAGCCAAGTGGGATTTGGGTACTGATCAATGCCACCAAGTATCATCAAGATTGGGTGAAAAAATATTTGCTGGTATTTCAGAAACTCGTTATTTCTTAGAAGCTTGGCAAACCATCTCAATTAAAGTGCTTTTCCACAGTCTGTGCCTAGGGCAACGTGAAGAGGAAACAAACCATAGAGACAAAACTGAGAAATCTTTTATTATTTCAAGTTTCAAAGAGCTACTACAAACCATGTTGGATTTAGAGTTCTAAAATTCATCTACCAATATAGGAAAGAACAGAGGGACACCTAAATATAAAAACTGCTAATGTAAACGAACGCTTCAAACTAGAAGAACAAAATTTGATGAGCCAAGTGGGATTTGTGTACTTGTCATTACCACGACGTATCATCAAGATTGGGTGAAAAAATATTGCTGGTATTTCGGAAACTCGTAATTTCTCGGAAGCTTGGCAACCCCTTTCAATGAAAGTGCTTTTCCACAGTCTCGGCTTAGGGCTACTTGAAAAGGAAACAAATCATAGAGACAAAACTGAGAACTCCTTATTTTGTCAAGTTTCAAAGAGCTACTAAAAACCATGTTGGATTTAGAGTTCCAAATTCATCTAACTATATAGGGGAGAACACAGGGAAACCTAAGTATAAAAACTGCTACTGTAGAGGAACGCTTCAACCTAGAAGAACAAAATTTGGTGAGCAAGGTGGGATTTGTGTTCTGATTATTACAACCAAGTATCATCATGATTGGGTGAAAAAATATTTGCTGGTATTTCGGAAACTCGTTATTTCTTAGAAGCTTGGCAACCCCTCTCAATGAAAGTGCTTTTCTACAGTCTGTGCCTAGGGCTACTTGAAGAGGATACAAACCATAAGACAAAACAGAGAACTCTTTTATTTTCTCAAGTTTCAAAGAGCTACTACAAACCATGTTGGATTTAGAGTTCCAAATACATCTATCTATATAGGAGAGAACAGAGTGAAACCTAAATATAAAAACTGCTACTGTAGACAAACGCTTCAAACTAGAAGGAAAACAATTGGTGAGCCAAGTGGGATTTGTGTACTGATCATTACCACCAATTATTATCAAGATTGGGTGAAAAAATATTTGCTGGTATTTCAGAAACTCGTTTATTTCTTAAAAGCTTGGCAACCCCTATCAATGAAAGAGCTTTTTCCACAGTCTGTGCCTAGGTCTACTTGAAGAGGAAACAAACCATAGAGACAAAACTGAGAACTCCTTTATTTTGTCAAGTTTCAAAGTGCTACTACAAACCATGTTCTATTTAGAGTTCCAAATTCATCTATCTTTATAGTAGAGAACAGAGTGAAACCTAAAAATAAAAACTGCTACTGTAAACGAACGCATCAACCTAGAACAACATTTGGTGAGCCAAGTGGGATTTGTGTACTTGTCATTACCAAGACGTATCATCAAGATTGGGTGAAAAAATATTTGCTGGTATTTCGGAAACTCGTAATTTCTCGGAAGCTTGGCAACCCCTTTCCATTAAAGTGCTTTTCCTCAGTCTCTGCTTAGGGCTACTTCAAGAGGAAACAAATCATAGAGACAAAACTGAGAACTCCTTTATTTTGTCAAGTTTCAAAGAGCTACTACAAACCATGTTCGATTTAGAGTTCCAAATTCACCTACCTATATACGAGAGAACAGAGTGAATCCTAAATATAAAAACAGCTACTGTAGACGAACACTTCAACCTAGAGGAACAAAATTTGGTGAGCCAAGTGGGACTTGTGTCCTTGTCATTACCACCACGTGTCATCAAGATTGGGTGAAAAAATATTTGCTGGTATTTCGGAAACTCGTTATTTCTGAGAAGCTTGGTAACCCCTCTCAATGAAAGTGCTTTTCCACAGTCTCTGCTTAGGGCTACTTGAAGAGGAAACAAACCATAAAGACAAAGCTGAGAACTACTTTTTTTTGTCAAGTTTCAAAGAGCTACTACAAACCATGTTGGATTTAGAGTTCCAAATTCATCGATCTATATAGGATAGAACAGAGTGAAACCTAAAAATAAAAACTGCTACTGTAAACGAACGCTTCAACATAGAAGCGCAAAATTTGGTGAGCCAAGTGGGATTTGTGTACTTGTCATTCACACCAAGTATCATCAAGATTGGGTGAAAAAATATTTCCTAGTATTTCAGAAACTTGTTATTTCTTAGAAGCTTGGCAACGCCTCTCAATGAAAGTGCTTTTCCACAGTCTGTGCCTAGGGCTACTTGAAGAGGAAACAAACAATAGAGAAAAAACTGAGAACTCCTTTATTTTGTCAAGTTTCATAGGGCTACTACAAACCATGTTGGATTTAGAGTTTCAAATTCTTCTATCTATATAGGAGAGAACAGAGTGAAACCCAAAAATAAAAACTGCTACTGTAAACAAACGCTTAAACCTAGAAGAACAAAATTTGGTGAGCCAAGTGGGATTTGTGTACTTGTCACTGCCACCATGTGTCATCAAGTATGGGTGAAAAAATATTGCTGGGCATATCGGAAAATCGTAATTTCTTGGAAGCTTAGCAACCCCTCTCAATGAATGTGCTTTTACCACAGTCTGTGCCTAGGGCTACTTGAAGAGGAAACAAACCATAGAGACAAAACTGAGAACTCCTTTATTTTGTCAAGTTTCAAAAAGCTACTACAAACCATATTGGATTTAGAGTTCCAAATTCATCTATCTATATAGGACAGAACAGAGTGAAACCTAAAAATAGAAACTGTTACTGTAAACGAACGCTTCAACCTAGAAGAACACAATTTGGTGAGCCAAGTGGGATTTGTGTACTTGTCATTACCACCACGTGTCATCAAGAATGGGTGAAAAAATATTTGCTGGTATTTCCGAAACTCGTTATTTCTGAGAAGCTTGGCAACCCCTCTCAATGAAAGTACTTTTCCACAGTCTCTGCTTAGGGCTGCTTGAAGAGGAAACAAACCAAAAAGACAAAGCTGAGAACTACTTTTTTGGCAAGTTTCAAAGAGCTACTACAAACCATGTTGGATTTAGAGTTCCAAATTCATCGATCTATATAGGATAGAACAGAGTGAAAACTAAAAATAAAAACTGCTACTGTAAATGAACGCTTCACATAGAAGCGCAAAATTTGGTGAGCCAATTGGGATTTGTGTACTTGTCATTACCACCACGTATCATCAAGATTGGGTGAAAATTATATTTGCTGGTATTTCGAAAGTCGTTATTTCTTAGAACCTTGGCAACCCCTCTCAATGAAGGTGCTTTTCCACAGTCTGTGCCTAGGGCTACTTGAAGAGGAAACAACCCATAGAGACGAAACTGAGAACTCCTTTATTTTGTCAAGTTTCAAAGAGCTACTACAAACGATGTTGGATTTAGAGTTCCATATTCATCTATCTATATAGGAGAGAACAGAGTGAAACCCAAAAATAAAAACTGCTACTGTAAACGAACGCTGAAACCCAGAAGAACAAAATTTGAGCCAAGTGGGATTTTTTACTGATCATTACCACCAAGTATCATCAGATTGGATGAAAAAATATTTGCTGGTATTTCAGAAACTCGTTATTTCTTAGAAGCTTGGCAACCCCTCGCAATGAAATTGCTTTTCAACAGTTTGTGCCTAGGGCTACTTGAAGAGGAAACAAACCATAGAGACAAAACTGAGAACTCTTGTATTTTGTCAAGTTTCAAAGAGCTACTACAAACCATGTTGATTTAGAATTCCAAATTCATCTACCTATATAGGAGAGAACAGAGGGACACCTAAATAAAAAACTGCTACTGTAGACGAACGCTTCAACCTAGAAGAACAGAATTTGTTGAGCCATTGGGATTTGTGTACTGATCATTACCACCAAGTATCATCAAGATTGGGTGAAAAAATATTTGCTGGTGTTTCGGAAACACGTAATTTCTTGGAAGCTTGGGAACCCCCGTCAATGAAAGCGCTTTTCCACAGTCTGTGCCTAGGGCTACTTGAAGAGGAAACAAAACATAGAGACAAAACGGAGAACTTTTTTATATTGTCATTTTCAAAAAGCTACTACAAACCATGCTGGATTTAGAGTTCCAAATTCATCTATCTATATAGGGAAGAACAGAGTGAAACCTAAAAATAAAAACTGCTACTGTAAACGAACGCTTCAAACTAGAAGAACAAAATTTGGAGAGCCAAGTGGGATTTGTATACTTGTCATTACCACAAAGTATCATCATGATTGGGTGAAAAATATTTGCTGGTATGTCGGAAACTCGTTATTTCTTAGAAGCTTGGCAACCCCTCTCAAGGAAAGTGCTTTTCCACAGTCTGTGCCTAGGGCTATTTGAAGAGGAAACAAACCATAGAGACTAAACTGAGAACGCCTTTATTTTGTCAAGTTTCAAACAGCTTCTACAAACCATGTTTGATTTAGAGTTCCAAATTCATCTATCTATATTGGAGAGCACAGAGTGAAACATAAATATAAAACTGCTAGTGTAGACGAACGCTTCAACCTAGAAGAACAAAATTTGGTGAGCCAAGTGGGATTTGTGTACAGATCATTACCACCAAGTATCATCAAGATTGGGTGAAAAAATATTTGCTGGTATTTCGGTAACTCGTTATTTCTTAGATGCTTGGCAACCCCCTCAATAAAAGTGCTTTTCCACAGTCTGTGCCTAGGGCTACATGAATAGAAAACAAACCTTAGAGACAAAACTGAGAACTCCTTTATTTTGTCAACTTTCAAAAAGCTACTACAAACCATGTTGGATTTAGAGTTCCAAATTCATCTATCCTTATAGGAGAGAACACAGTGAAACCTAAAAATAAAAACTGCTACTGTAAACGAACGCTTCAAACTAGAAGAAACAAATTTGGCATTCCAAGTGAGATTTGTGTACTGATCATTACCACCAAGCATCATCAAGATTGGGTGAAAAAATATTGGCTGGTATTTTGTAAACTCGTTGTTTCTTAAAAGCTTGGCAACCCCTCTGAATGAAAGCGCTTTTCCACAGTCTGTAACTAGGGCTACTTGAAGAGGAAACAAAGCATAGAGACAAAACTGAGAACTCCTTTATTTTGTCAAGTTTCAAAAAGCTACTACAAAACATGTTGGATTTAGAGTTCCAAATTCATCTATCTATATAGGAGAGAACAGAGTGAAACATAAATATAAAAACTGCTACTGTAGACGAACGCTTCAACCTAGAAGTACAAAATTTGGTGAGCCAAGAGGGATTTGTGTACTGATCATTACCAAAAGTATCATCAAGATTGGGTGAAAAACATTTGCTAGTATTTCGGAAGCTCATAATTTCTTGGAAGCTTGGCAACCCCTTTCAATGAAATTGCTTTTCCACCGTCTCTACTTAGGGCTACTTGAAGAGGAAACAAATCATAGAGGACAAAACTGAGAACTCCTTTATTTTGTCAAGTTTCAAAGAGCTACTACAAGCCATGTTGAATTAGAGTTCCAAATTCATCTATAATATAGGAGGAGAACAGAGGGAAACCTAAAAATATAAACTGCTACTGTAAAAGAACGCTTCAAACCTAGAAGAACAAAATTTGGAGAGCCAAGTGGGATTTGTGTAATGATCATTACCACCAAGTATCATCAAGATTGTGTGAAAAAATATTTCCTGGTATATCGGAAACTCGTAATTTCTTGGAAGATTGGCAACCCCTTTTAATGAAAGTGCTTTTCCACAGCCTCTGATTAGGGCTACGTGAAGAGGAATCAAACCATAGAGACAAAACTGAGAACTGCTTTATTTTGTCAAGTTCAAAGAGCTACTACAAACCATGTTGGATTGAGCGTTCAAATTATTCTATCTATATAGGAGAGAACAGAGGGAAACCTAAAAATATAAACTGCTTCTGTAAACGAACGCTTCAAAGGAGAAGAACAAAATTTGGTGAGTCAAGTGGGATTTCTGTACCGATCATTACCACCAAGTATCATCATGATTGGGTGAAAAAATATTTGCTGGTATTTCGGAAACTCGTTATTTCTTAGAAGCTTGGCAACCCCTCTCAATGAAAGTGCTTTTCCACAGTCTGTACCTAGAGCTACTTGAAAAGGAAACAAAACATAAAGACAAAACTGAGATCTCCTTTATTTTGTCAAGTTTCAAAGAGCTACTACAAAACATGTTGGATTTAGAGTTCCAAATTCATCTATCTCTATAGGAGAGAACAGAGTGAAACCGAAAAATAAAAAACTGCTACTGTAAACGAACGATTCAACTAGAAGAACAAAATTTGGTGAGCCAAGTGGGATTTGTGTACTGATCATTACAACCAGTATCATCAAGATTGGGTGAAAAATATTTACTGGTTTTTCAGAAACTCGTAATTTCATGGAAGCTTGGCACCCCTTTCAATGAAAGTGCTTTTCCACAGTCACTGCTTAGGGCTACTTGAAGAGGATACAAACCATAGAGTCAAAACTGAGAACTTCTTTATTTTGTCAAGTTTCAAAGAGCTACTACATACCATGTTAGTTTTAGAGTTCCAAATTCAACTATCTATATAGGAGAGAACAGAGTGAAACCGAAAATAAAAACTGCTACTGTAAACGAATGATTCAACCTAGAAGAACAAAATTTGGTGAGCCAAGTGGTATTTGTGTACTTGTCATTACCACCACATATCATCAAGATTGGGTGAAAAGATATTTGCTGGTATTTCAGAAACTCGTAATTTCTTGGAAGCTTGCAACTCCTTTCAATGAAAGTGCTTTTCCACAGTCTCTGCTTAGGGCTATTGAAGAGGAAACAAATTATAGAGACAAAAGTGAGAACTACATTTTTGTCAAGTTTCAAAGAGCTACTACAAACCATGTTGGATTGAGCGTTCCAAATTAATCTATCTATATAGGAGAGAACAGAGGGAAACCTAAAAATATAAACTGCTTCTGTAAACGAATGCTTTAAAGGAGAAGAACAAAATTTGGTGAGTCAAGTGGGATTTCTGTACCGATCATTACATCAAGTATCATCAAGATTGGGTGAAAAAATATTTGCTGGTATTTCAGAAACTCGTTATTTCTTAGAAGCTTGGCAACCCATCTCAATGAAAGTGCTTTTCCACAGTCTCTGCCTAGGGCTACTTGAAGAGGAAACAAACCATAGAGACAAAACTGAGAACTCCTGTATTTTGTCAAGTTACAAAGAGCTACTACAAACCATGTTGGAGTTCATGTTGCAAATTCATCTATCTATATAGGAGAGAACTGAGGGAAACCTAAAAATATAAACTGCTACTGTAAACGAACGCTTCAAAATAGAAGAACAAAATTTGAAGAGCCAAGCTGGATTTATGTACTTGTCATTACCACCACGTATCATCAAGATTGGGTGAAAAAATATTTTCTGATATTTCGGAAACTCGTAATTTCTTAGAAGCTTGGCAACTCCTTCAATGAAAGTGCTTTTCCACAGTCTCTGCTTAGGGCTACATGAAGAGGAAACAAATTTTAGAGTCAAAACTGAGACTACATTTATCAAGGTTCAAATAGCTACTACAAACCATGTTGGATTTAGAGTTCCAAATTCATCTATCTATATAGGAGAGAAGAGAGGGACACCTAAAAATATAAACTGCTTCTGTAAACGAACGCTTAAAACTAGAAGAAAAAAATTTAGTGAGACAAGTGGTATTTGTGTACCGATCATTACCACTAAGTATCATGAGATTGGGTGAAAAACTATTTGCTGGTATTTTGGCAACCCCTCTCAATGAAAGTGATTTTCCACAGTCTGTGCCTAGGGCTAGTTGAAGAGGAAACAAACCATAGAAACTCAACTGAGAACTCCTTTATTTTGTCAAGTTTCAAAGAGCTACTACAAACCATGTTGGAATTAGAATTCCAAATTCATCTATCTATATAGGAGAGAACAGAGTGAAACATAAATATAAAAAATGCTACTGTAGACGAACGCTCAAACTAGAAGAACAAAATTTGGAGAGCCAAGTGGGATTTGTGTACTGATCATTACCACCAAGCATCATCAAGATTGGGTGAAAAAATATTGGCTGGTATTTTGGAACTCGTTGTTTCTTAAAAGCTTGACAACCCCTCTGAATGAAGTGCTTTTCCACAGTCTGTAACTAGGCTACTTGAAGTGGAATCAAACCATAGAGACAAAACTGAGAACTCCTTTATTTTGTCACGTTTCAAAGAGCTACTACAAACCATGTTGGAATAAGAGTTCCAAATTCATCTATCTATTTAGGAGAGAACAAAGTGAAACCTAAAAATAAAAACTGCCACTGTAAAAGAACGATTCAACCTAGAAGAACAAAATTTGGTGAGCCAAGTTGGATTTCTATACTTGTCATTACCACCACGTATCATCAAGATTGGGTGAGAAAATATTTGCTGGTATTTCGGAAACTCGTTATTTCTTAGAAGCTTGGCAACCCCTCTCAATGAAAGTGCTTTTCCACAGTTGTTGCCTAGGGCTACTTGAAGAGGAAACAAACCATAGAGACTAAACTGAATACTCCTTTATTTTGTCAAGTTTCAAAGAGCTACTACAAACCATGTTGGTTTTAGAGTTCCAAATTCATCTATCTATATAGGAGAGAACAGAGTGAAACATAAATATAAAAACTGCTACTCTAGACGAACGCTTCAACCTAGAAGTACAAAATTTGGTGAGCCAAGTGGGATTTGTGTACTGATCATTACCAAAAGTATCATCAAGATTGGGTGAAAAAATATTTGCTAGTATTTCGGAAGCTCGTAATTTCTTGCAAGGTTGGCAACCCCTTTCAATGTAATTGCTTTTCCACCGTCTCTGCTTAGGGCTACTTTAAGAGGAAACAAATCATAGAGACAAAAACTGAGAACTCCTTTATTTTGTCAAGTTTCAAAGAGCTACTACAAGCCATGTTGAATTAGATTTCCAAATTCATCTATCAATATAGGAGAGAACAGAGGGAAACCTAAAAATATAAACTGCTACTGTAAACGAACGCTTCAAACTAGAAGAACAAAATTGGAGAGCCAAGTGGGATTGGTGTAATGATCATTACCACCAAGTATCATCAAGCTTGGGTGAAAAAACATTTGCTGGTATTTCGGAAACTCGTTATTTCTTAGAAGATTGGCAACCTTCTGAATGAAAGTGCTTTTCCACTATCTGTGCCTAGGGCTACTTGAAGAAGAAACATAACATAGAGACAAAACTGGGAACTCCTTTATTTTGTCAAGTTTCAAAGCGCTACTACAAACCATGTTGGATTTAGAGTTCCAAATTCTCCTATCTATATAGGAGAGAACAGAGTGAAACCTAAAATAAAAACTGCTACTGTAAACGAACGCTCAACTAGAAGAACAAAATTTGGCGTGCCAAGTGAGATTTGTGTACTGATCATTACCACCAAGCATCATCAAGTTGGGTGAAAAAATATTGGCTGGTATTTTGGAACTCGTTGTTTCTTAAAAGCTTGGCAACCCCTCTGAATGAAAGTGCTTTTCCACAGTCTGTAACTAGGGCTAATTGAAGAGGAAACAAACCATAGAGACAAAACTGAGAACTCCTTTATTTTATCAAATTTCAAAGAGCTACTACAAACCATGTGGGATTTAGAGTTCCAAATTCATCTATCTATATAGGAGAGAACAGAGTGAAACCTAAAAATAAAAACTGCTACTGTAAACGAACGCTTCAAACTAGAAGAACAAAATTTGGTGAGCCAAGTGGGATTTGTGTTCTTGTCATTACCACCACGTATCAACAAGATTGGGTGAAAAAATATTTGCTGGTATTTCGAAAACTCGTAATTTCTTGAAAACTTGGCAACTCCTTTCAATGAAAGTGCTTTTCCACAGTCTCTGCTTATGGCTACTTGAAGAGGAAACAAATTATAGAGACAAAACTGAGAACTACATTTTTGTCAAGTGTCAAAGAGCTACTACAAACCATGTTGGTTTTAGAGTTCCAAATTCATCTATCTATATAGGAGAGAACAGAGGGAAACCTAAAAATATAAAACTGCTTCTGTAAACGAATGCTTCAAACTAGAAGAACAAAATTTGGTGAGTCAAGTGGGATATGTGTACCTATCATTACCACCAAGTATCATCAAGATTGGGTGAAAAAATAGTTGCTCGTATTTCGGAAACTCTTTATTTCTTAGAAGCTTGGCAACCCCTCTCGATGAAAGTGCTTTTCGACAGTCTTTGCCTAGGGCTACTTGAAGAGGAAACAAACCATAGAGACTAAACTGAGAACTCCTTTATTTTGTCAAGTTTTAAAGAGCCACTACATACCATGTTTGATTTAGAGTTCCAATTCATCTATCTATATAGGAGAGAACAGAGTGAAACATAAATATGAAAACTGCTAGTGTAGACGAACGCTTCAACCTAGAAGAACAAAATTTGGTGAGCCAAGTGGGATTTGTGTACTGATTATTTCCACCAAGTATCATCAAGATTGGGTGAAAAAATACTTGCTTGTATTTTGGTAACTTGTTATTTGTTAGAAGCTTCACAACCCTTTTCAATGAATGTGCTTTTCCACAGTCTATGCCTATGGATACTTGAAGAGGAAACAAACCTTAGAGACAAACAGATGACTCCTTTATTTTGTCAAGTTTCAAAAAGCTACTACCAACGATGTTGAATTTAGAGTTCCAAATTCATCTAACTATATAGGAAAAAACAAAGTGAAACCTAAAAATAAAAACTGGTACTGTAAACGAACGCTTCAACCTAGAAAAACAAAATTTGGTGAGCCAAGTGGGAAATGGCTACTTGTGATTACCACCACGTATCATCAAGATTTGGTGAAAAAATATTTTCTGGTATTTCGGAAACTCGTAATTTCTTGGAATCTTGGCAACTCCTTTCAATGAAAGTGCTTTTCCACAGTCTCTGCTTAGGGCTACTTGAAGAGGAAAGAAATTATAGAGACAAAACAGAGAATTCCTTTTTTTCAAGTTTCAAAGAGCTACTTCAAACCATGTTGGATTTAGAGTTCCAAATTCATCTATCTATATAGGAGAGAACAGAGTGAAACATAAATATAAAAAATGCTACTGTAGACGAATGCTTCAACCTAGAAGTACAAAATTTGGTGAGCCAAGTGGGATTTGTGTACTGATCATTACCACCAAGTATCATAAAGATTGGGTGAAAAAATATTTGCTGGTATTTCAGAAACTCGTTAATTCTTAGAAGCTTGGCAACCCGTCTCAATGAAAGTGCTTTTCCACAGTCTCTGACTAGGCTACTTGAAGAGGAAACAAACCATAGAGACAAAACTGAGAACTCCTGTATTTTGTCAAGTTTCAAAGAGCTACTACAAACCATGTTGGATTTAAAGTTGCAAATTTATCTATTTATATAGGAGAGAACTGAGGGAAACCTAAAAATATAAACTGCTACACTAAACGAACGCTTCAAACTAGAAGAACAAAATTTGGTGAGCCAAGTGGATTTGTGTACTGATCATTACCACCAAGTATCATCAAGATTGGGTGAAAAAATATTTACTGGTTTTTCGGAAAGTCGTAATTTCATGGAAGCTTGGCAACCCCTTTCAATGAAAGTGCTTTTCCACAGTCTCTGCTTAGGCCTACTTGAAGAGGAAACAAACCATAGAGTCAAAACTGAGAATTCTTTATTTTGTCAAGTTTTAAAGAGCCACTACAAACCATGTTGGATTTAGAGTTCCAAGTTCATCTATCTATATAGAAGAGACAGAGTGAAACATAAATATGAAAACTGCTAGTGTAGACGAAGGCTTCAACCTAGAAGGACAAAATTTGGTGAGCCAAGTGGGATTTGTGTACTGATCATTTCAACAAGTATCATCAAGATTGGGTGAAAAAATATTTGCTGGTATTTCGATAACTCGTTATTTCTTAGAAGCTTCGCAACCCTTTTCAATGAAAGTGCTTTTCCACAGTCTGTGCCTATGGATACTTGAGGAGGAAACAAACCTTAGAGACAAAACAGAGAACTCCTTTATTTTGTCAAGTTTCAAAAAGCTACTACCAACGATGTTGAATTTAGAGTTCCAAATTCATCTATCTATATAGGAGAGAACAGAGTGAATTCTAAAAATCAAAACTGGTACTGTAAATGAACGCTTCAACCTAGAAGAACAAAATTTGGTTAGCCAAGTGGGAATTGGCTACTTGTGATTACCAAAACGTATCATCAAGATTTGGTGAAAAAATAATTGCTGGTATTTCGGAAACTCGTAATTTCTTGGAAGCTTGCAACCCTCTCAATGAAAGTGCTTTTCCACAGTCCTGTGCCTAGGGCTACTTGAAGAGAAACAAACCATAGAGACTAAACTGAGAACTCCTTTATTTTGTCATGTTTCAAAGAGCTACTACAAGCCATGTTGAATTAGAGTTCCAAATTCATCTATCAATATATGAGAGAACAGAGGGAAACCTAAAAATATAAACTGCTACTGTAAACGAACACTTCAAACTAGAAGAACAAAATTTGGAAAGCCAAGTGGGATTTGTTTACTGATCATTACCACCCAGTATCATCAAGATTGGGTGAAAAAACATTTGCTGGTATTTCGGAAACTCGTTATTTCTTAGAAGCTTGGCAACCCCTCTGAATGAAAGTGCTTTTCCACAGTCTGTGCCTAGGGGCTACTTGAAGAAGAAACAAAACATAGAGACAAAACTGGGAACTCGTTTATTTTGTCAAGTTTCAAAGAGGTACTTACAAACCAATGTTGGATTTAGAATT
>NC_135307.1:127840453-127883819 GCF_048772815.1 Callospermophilus lateralis | reverse complement strand
TCAAAGAGCTACTACAAACCAAGTTGGATTTAGAGTTCAAATTCATCTTTCTATATAGGAGAGAACAGAGGGAAACCTAAATATAAAAACTGCTACTGTAGACGAACGCTTCAACCTAGAAGAACAAAATTTGGTGAGCCAAGTGTGATTTGTGTACTGATCATTATCTCCAAGTATCATCAAGATTGGGTGAAAAAATATTTGCTGGTATTTCGGAAACTCGTAATTTCTTAGAAGCTTGGCAACCCCTCTCAATGAAAGTGCTTTTCCACAGTCTGTGCCTAGGGCTACTTGAAGAGGAAACAAACCAAAGAGACAAAACTGAGAACTCCTTTATTTTGTCAAGTTTCAAAGAGCTACTACAAACCATGTTGTATTTAGAGTTCCAAATTCATCTATCTATATAGGAGAGAACCGAGGGAAACTTAAGTATAAAAACTGCTACTGTAGACGAACGCTTCAACCTTGAAGAACAAAATTTGGTAAGCCAAGTGGGATTTGTGTACTGATCATTACTACCAAGTATCATCAAGATTGGGTGAAAAAATATTTGCTGGTATTTCGGAAACTCGTTATTTCTTAGAAGCTTGGCAACCCATCTCAATGAAAGTGATTTCCACAGTCTGTGCCTAAGTCTACTTTAAGAGGAAACAAACCATAGAGACAAAACTGAGAACTCCTTTATTTTGCCAAGTTTCAAAGAGCTACTACAAACCATGTTGGATTTAGAGTTCCAAATTCATCTCTCTATATAGGAGAGTACAGAATGAAACCTAAACTATAAAAACTGATACTGACGAACGCTTCAACCTAGAAGAACAAAATTTAGTGAGCCAAGTGTGATTTGTGTACTGATCATTACCACCACGATTCACAAATTTGGGTGAAAAAATATTTGCTGTTATTTCGGAAACTCGTAATTTCTTGGAAGCTTGGCAACCCCTTTCAATGAAAGTGCTTTTCCACAGTCTCTGCTTAGGGCTTCTTGAAGAGGAAACAAACCATAGAGACAAAACTGAGAACTCCTTTATTTTGTCAAGTTTCAAAGAGCTTCTACAAACCATCTTGGATTTAGAGTTCCAAATTCATCTATCCCTATAAGAGAGAACAGAGTGAAACCTACATATAAAAACTGCTTCTGTAGATGAACGCTTCAACCTAGAAGAACACAATTTGGTGAGCCAAGTGGGCTTTGTGTACTGATCATTACCACCAAGTATTATCAAGATTTGGTGAAAAATTATTTGTTGGTGTTTCGGAAACTCGTTATTTCTTAGAAGCTTAGGAACCCCTCTCGATGTAATTGCTTTTACACAGTCTGTGCCTAGGGCGACTTGAAGAGGAAACAAATCATAGAGACAAAACTGAGAACTCCTTTATTTTGTCAAGTTCAAACAGCTACTACAAACCATGTTGGATTTAGAGTTCCAAATTCATATATCTATATAGGAGAGAACAGAGGGAAACCTAAATATAAAAACTGATACTGTAGATGAATTCTTCATCCTAGAAGAACACAATTTGGTGAGCCAAGTGAGATTTGTGTACCGATCATTATCACCAAGTATCATCAAGATTGGGTGAAAAAACATTTGCTTGTGTTTCGGAAACTCGTAATATCTTGGAAGCTTGGCAACCTCTTTCAATGAAAGTGCTTTTCCACAGTCTCTGCTTAGAGCTACTTGAACAGGAAACAAACCATAGAGACAAAACTGACAACTACTTTTTTGGCCAAGTTTCAAAGAGCTACTACAAACCATGTTGGATTTAGAGTTCCAAATTCATATATCTATATAGGAGAGAACAGAGGGAAAACTAAATATAAAAACTGCTACTGTAAACGAACGCTTCAACCTAGAAGAACTAAATTGGGAGAGTCAAGTCGGATTTGTGTACCGATCATTACCACCAAGTATCACCAAGATTGGGTGAAAAAATATTTGCTGGTATTTCGGAAAATCGTTATTTCTTGGAAGCTTGGCAACCCCTCTCAATGAAAGTGCTTTTCCACAGTCTGTGCCTAGGGCTACTTGAAGAGGAAACAAACCATAGAGACTAAACTGAGAACTCCTTTATTTTGTCAAGTTTCAAATAGCTACTACAAACCATGTTGGATTTAGAGTTCCAAATTCATCCATCTATATAAGAGAGAACAGAGTGAAACCTACATATAGAAACTGCTAATGTAAACGAACGCTTCAACCTAGAAGAACAAAATTTGATGAGCCAAGTGGGATTTGTGTACTTGTCATTACCACGTATCATCAAGATTGGGTGAAAAAATACTTGCTGGTATTTCGGAAACTCGTAATTTCTCGGAAGCTTGGCTACCCCTTTCAATGAAAGTGCTTTTCCACAGTCTCAGCTTAGGGCTACTTGAAGAGGAAACAAATCATAGAGACAAAACTGAGAACTCCTTTATTTTGTCAAGTTTCAAAGAGCGACTACAAACCATGTTGGATTTAGAGTTCCAAATACATCTATCTATATAGGAGAGAACAGAGTGAAACCTAAATATAAAAACTGCTACTGTAGACAAACGCTTCAAACTAGAAGAAAAAAAATTGGTGAGCCAAGTGGGATTTGTGTACTGATCATTACCACCAATTATTATCAAGATTGGGTGAAAAAATATTTGCTGGTATTTCAGAAACTCGTTATTTCTTAAAAGCTTGGCAACCCCTATCAATGAAAGTGCTATTCCACAGTCTTTGCCTAGGTCTACTTGAAGAGGAAACAAACCATAGAGACAAAGCTGAGAACTACTTTATTTTGTCAAGTTTCAAAGAGCTACTACAAACCATGTTCTATTTAGAGTTCCAAATTCATCTATCTTTATAGCACAGAACAGAGTGAAACATAAAAATAAAAACTGCTACTGTAAACGAACGCATCAACCTAGAACAACATTTGGTGAGCCAAGTGGGATTTGTGTACTTGTCATTACCAAGACGTATCATCAAGATTGGGTGAAAAAATATTTGCTGGTATTTCGGAAACTCGTAATTTCTCGGAAGCTTGGCAAACCCTTTCCATTAAAGTGCTTTTCCACAGTCTCTGCTTAGGGCTACTTCAAGAGGAAACTAATCATAGAGACAAAACTGAGAACTCCTTTATTTTGTCAAGTTTCAAAGAGCTACTAAAAACCATGTTGGATTTAGAGTTCCAAATTCACCTACCTATATACGAGAGAACATAGTGAATCCTAAATATAAAAACAGCTACTGTAGACGAACACTTCATCCTAGAAGAACAAAATTTGGTGAGCCAAGTGGGATTTGTGTACTTGTCATTACCACCACGTGTCATCAAGATTGGGTGAAAAAATATTTCCTAGTATTTCGGAAACTTGTTATTTCTTAGAAGCTTGGCAACCCCTCTCAATGAAAGTGCTTTTCCACAGTCTGTGCCTAGGGCTACTTGAAGAGGAAACAAACAATAGAGAAAAAACTGAGAACTCCTTTATTTTGTCAAGTTTCATAGGGCTACTACAAACCATGTTGGATTTAGAGTTTCAAATTCTTCTATCTATATAGGAGAGAACAGAGTGAAACCCAAAAATAAAAACTGCTACTGTAAACGAACGCTTAAACCTAGAAGAACAAAATTTGTTGAGCCAAGTGGGATTTGTGTACTTGTCACTGCCACCATGTGTCATCAAGTATGGGTGAAAAAATATTTGCTGGCATATCGGAAAATCGTAATTTCTTGGAAGCTTGGCAACCCCTCTCAATGAAAGTGCTTTTCCACAGTCTGTGCCTAGGGCTACTTGAAGAGGAAACAAACCATAGAGACAAAACTGAGAACTCCTTTATTTTGTCAAGTTTCAAAAAACTACTACAAACCATGTTGGATTTAGAGTTCCAAATTCATCTATCTATATAGGAGAGAACAGAGTGAAACCTAAAAATAGAAACTGTTACTGTAAACGAACGCTTCAACCTAGAAGAACACAATTTGGGATTTGTGTACTTGTCATTACCACCACGTGTCATCAAGATTGGGTGAAAAAATATTTGCTGGTATTTCTGAAACTCGTTATTTCTGAGAAGCTTGGCAACCCCTCTCAATGAAAGTACTTTTCCACAGTCTCTGCTTAGGG
Organism: Callospermophilus lateralis; assembly: GCF_048772815.1. Classification (NCBI taxonomy): domain Eukaryota; kingdom Metazoa; phylum Chordata; class Mammalia; order Rodentia; family Sciuridae; genus Callospermophilus; species Callospermophilus lateralis. Next base: position 127,879,717 of record NC_135307.1, on the reverse strand, counting down.
CTGCTTGAAGAGGAAACAAACCATAAGGACAAAGCTGAGAACTACTTTTTTTGTCAAGTTTCAAAGAGCTACTACAAACCATGTTGGATTTAGAGTTCCAAATTCATCGATCTATATAGGATAGAACAGAGTGAAACCTAAAAATAAAAACTGCTACTGTAAATGAACGCTTCAACATAGAAGCGCAAAATTTGGTGAGCCAAGTGGGATTTGTGTACTTGTCATTACCACCACGTATCATCAAGATTGGGTGAAAAAATATTTGCTGGTATTTCGGAAACTAGTTATTTCTTAGAACCTTGGCAAGCCCTCTCAATGAAAGTGCTTTTCCACAGTCTGTGCCTAGGGCTACTTGAAGAGGAAACAACCCATAGAGACAAAACTGAGAACTCCTTTATTTTGTCAAGTTTCAAAGAGCTACTACAAACCATGTTGGATTTAGAGTTCCAAATTCATCTAACTATGTAGGAGAGAACACAGGGAAACCTAAGTATAAAAACTGCTACTGTAGACGAACGCTTCAACCTAGAAGAACACAATTTGTTAAGCCAAGTGGGATTTGACTACTTGTCATGACCACCAAGTATCATCAATATTGAGTGAAAAAATATTTGCTGGTATTTCGGAAACTCGTTATGTCTTGGAAGCTTGGCATCCGCTTTCAATGAAAGTGCTTTTCCACAGTCGGTGCCTAGGGCTACTTGAAGAGGAAACAAACCATAGAGACTAAACTGAGAACTCCTTTATTTTGTCAAGTTTCAAAGAGCTACTACAAACCATTTTGGATTTAGAATTCCAAATTCATCTATCTATGTAAGAGAGAAAAGAGTGAAACCTACATATAAAAACTGCTGCTGTAGACGAATGCTTCAACCTAGAAGAACACAATTTGGTGAGCCAAGTGGGATTTTTGTACTGATCATTACCACCAAGTATCATCAAGATTGGATGAAAAAATATTTGCTGGTATTTAGGAAACTTGTTATTTCTTAGAAGCTTGGCCACTCCTGTCAATGAAAGTGCTTTTCCACAGTCTGTGCCTAGGGCTACTTGAAGAGGAAACAAACCATAGAGACTAAATTGAGAACTACATTATTTTGTCAAGTTTCAAAGAGCTACTACAAACCATGTTGGATTTAGAGTTCCATATTCATCTATCTATATAGGAGAGAACAGAGTGAAACCCAAAAATAAAAACTGCTACTGTAAATGAACGCTGAAACCCAGAAGAACAAAATTTTGAGCCAAGTGGGATTTTTGTACTGATCATTACCACCAAGTATCATCAGATTGGATGAAAAAATATTTGCTGGTATTTCGGAAACTCGTTATTTCTTAGAAGCTTGGCAACCCCTCGCAATGAAATTGCTTTTCAACAGTCTGTCCCTAGGGCTACTTGAACAGGAAACAAACCATAGAGACAAAACTGAGAACTCTTGTATTTTGTCAAGTTTCAAAGAGCTACTACAAACCATGTTGGATTTAGAATTCCAAATTCATCTATCTATATAGAAGAGAACAGAGGGACACCTAAATAAAAAACTGTTACTGTAGACGAACGCTTCAACCTAGAAGAACAGAATTTGTTGAGCCAAGTGGGATTTGTGTACTGATCATTACCACCAAGTATCATCAAGATTCGGTGAAAAACTATTTGCTGGTGTTTCGGAAACACGTAATTTCTTGGAAGCTTGGGAACCCCCGTCAATGAAAGCGCTTTTCCACAGTCTGTGCCTAGGGCTACTTGAAGAGGAAACAAAACATAGAGACAAAACGGAGAACTGCTTTATATTGTCAAGTTTCCAAAAGCTACTACAAACCATGCTGGATTTAGAGTTCCAAATTCATCTATCTATATAGGAGAGAACAGAGGGAAACCTACATATAAAAACTGCTACTGTAAACGAACGCTTCAACCTAGAAGAACAAAATTTGCTGAGCCAAGTGGGATTTGTGTAATGATCATTACCACCAAGTATCATCAAGATTGGGTGAAAAAATATTTGCTGGTATTTCGGAAACTCGTTATTTCTTGGAAGCATGGCAACCCCTCTCAATGAATGTGCTTTTCCACAGTCTGTGCCTAGGGCTACTTGAAGAGGAAACAATCCATAGAGTCAAAACTGAGAACTCCTTTATTTTGTCAAGTTTCAAAGAGCTACTACAAACCATGTTGGATTTAGAGTTCCAAATTCATCTATCTATATAGGAGAGGCAGAGGGACACATAAATATAAAAACTGCTACTCTAGACGAACACTTCAACCTAGAAGAACACAATTTGGTGAGCCAAGTGGGATTTGTGTACTGATCATTACCACCAAATATCATCAAGATTGGGTGAAAAAATACTTGCTGGTATATCGGGAACTCGTAATTTCTTGGAAGCTTGGCAACCCCCCTCAATGAAAGCGCTTTTCCACAGTCTGTGCCTTGGGCTACTTGAAGAGGAAACATACCATAGAGACTAAACTGAGAACTCCTTTATATTGTCGAGTTTCAAAGAGCGACTACAAACCATGTTGGATTTAGAGTTCCAAATTCATCTATCTATATAGGAGAGAATAGAGTGAAACCCAAAAATTAAAACTGCTACTGTAAACGAAGGCTTAAACCTAGAAGAACAAAATTTGGTGAGCCAAGTGGGATTTGTGTACTTGTCATTACCAGCACGTATCATCAAGATTGGTTGAAAAAATATTTGCTCGTATTTTCGAAACTCATAACTTCTTGGAAGCTTGGCAACCCCTTTCAGTGAAAGTGCTTTTCCACCGTCTCTGCTCAGGGCTACATGAAGAGGAAACAAATCATAGAGACAAAACTGAGAACACATTTATTCTGTCAAGTTTCAAAGAGCTACTACAAACCATGTTGTATTTAGAGTTCCAAATTCATCTATCTCTATAGGAGAGAACAGAGTGAAACCTAAAAATAAAAACAACTACTGTAAACGAACGCTTCAACCTAGAAGAACTAAATTTTGAGAGTCAAGTAGGATTTGTGTACCGATCATTACCACCAAGTATCACCAAGATTGGGTGAAAAAATATTTGTTGGTATTTCGGAAACTCGTTATTTCTTGGAAGCTTGGCAACCCCTTTCAATGAAAGTGCTTTTCAACAGTCTGTGCCTAGGGCTACTTTAAGAGGAACCAAACCGTAGAGACAAATCTGAGATCTACTTTTTTTCGTCAAGTTTCAAAGAGCTATTACAAACCATGCTGGATTTAGAGTTCCAAATTCATCTATCTATATAAGAGATAACAGAGTGAAACCTACATATAAAAACTGCTCCTGTAGACGAACGATTTAACCTAGAAGAACAAAATTTGGTGAGCCACGTGGGATTTATGTACTGATCATTACCACCAAGAATCATCAAGATTGGATGAAAAAATACTTGCTGGTATATCGGGAACTCGTAATTTATTGATAGCTTGGCAACCCCCCTCAATGAAAGCGCTTTTCCACAGTCTGTGCCTAGGGCTACGTGAAGAGGAAACAAACCATAAAGAAAAAACTGAGAACTCCTTTATTTTGTCAAGTTTCAAAAAGCTTGTATTTCGGAAACTCGTAACTTCTTGGAAGCTTGGAAAACCTTTCAATAAAAGTGCTTTTCCACAGTCTCTGCTTAGGGCTCCATGAAGAGGAAACAAACCACAGAGACAAAACTGAGAACCTCTTTTTTTGGTCATGTTTCATAGAGCTACTACAAACCATGTTGGATTTAGACTTCCAAATTCATCTATCTTTATAGGAGAGAACACAGGGAAACCTAACTATAAAAACTGCTACTCTAGACGAACACTTCAACCTAGAAGAACACAATTTGGTGAGCCAAGTGGGATTTGTGTACTGATCATTACCACCAAATATCATCAAGATTGGGTGAAAAAATACTCGCTGATATATCGGGAACTCGTAATTTCTTGGAAGCTTGGCAACCCCCCTCAATGAAAGCGCTTTTCCACAGTCTGTGCCTTGGGCTACTTGAAGAGGAAACATACCATAGAGACTAAACTGAGAACTCCTTTATATTGTCGAGTTTCAAAGAGCGACTACAAACCATGTTGGATTTAGAGTTCCAAATTCATCTATCTATATAGGAGAGAATAGAGTGAAACCCAAAAATAAAAACTGCTACCTTAAACGAACGCTTAAACCTAGAAGAACAAAATTTGGTGAGCGAAGTGGGATTTGTGTACTTGTCATTGCCACCACATATCACCACGATTGGGTGAAAAATATTTGCTGGTATATCGGAAACTCGTAGTTTCTTGGATGCTTGGCAAACCCTCTCAATGAAAGTGGTTTTCCACAGTGTGTGCCTAGGGTTACGTGAAGAGGAAACAAACCATAAAGAAAAAACTTAGAAGTCCTTTATTTTGTCAATTTTCAAAAAGCTACTACAAACCATGTTGGATTTAGAGTTCCAAATTCATCTACCTATATACGAGAGAACAGAGTGAAACCTAAATATAAAAACAGCTACTGTAGACGAACACTTCAACCTAGAAGAACAAAATGTGGTGAGCCAAGTGGGATTTGTGTACTGATCATTACCACCAGTTATCATCAGGATTGGGTGAAAAAATATTTGCTTGTATTTCGGAAACTCGTTATTTCTTAGAAGCTTGGCAACCCCTGTCAATGAAAGTGCTTTTCCACAGTCTGTGCCTAGGGCTACTTGAAGAGGAAACAAACCATAGAGCCAAAACTGAGAACTCCTTTATTTTGTCAAGTTTCAAAGAGCTACTACAAACCATGTTAGATTTAGAGTTCCAAATTCATCTATCTATATAGGAGAGACAGAGGGACACCTAAATATAAAAATAACTACTGTAGACGAACACTTCAACCTAGAAGAACACAATTAGGTTAGCCTAGTGGAATTTCTGTACTGACCATTACCACAGATTATCATCAAGATTGGGTGAAAAAATACTTGCTTGTATTTCGGAAACTCGTAATTTCTTGAAAGCTTGGCAACCCCCCTCAATGAAAGCGCTTTTCCACAGTCTGTGCCTTGGGCTACGTGAAGAGGAAACAAACCATAGAGACTAAATTGAGAAATCCATTATTTTGTCAATTTTCAAAGAGCGACTACAAACCATGTTGGATTTAGAGTTCCAAATTCATCTATCTATATAGGAGAGAACAGAGTGAAACCTAAATATAAAAACTGCTACTGTAGACGAACGCTTCAACCTCGAAGAAAAAAATTTGGTGAGCCAAGTGGGATTTGTGTACTAATCATTACCACCAATGATCATCAAGAGTGGGTGAAAAAATATTTGCTGGTATTTCGGAATCTCGTTATTTCTTAGAAGCTTGGCAACCACTATCAATGCAAGTGCTTTTCCACAGTCTGTGCCTAGGTGTACTTGAAGAGGAAACAAACTATAGAGACAAAACTGAGAACTCCTTTATTTTGTCAAGTTTCAAAGAGCTACTACAAACCATGTTCGATTTAGAGTTCCAAATTCATCTATCTATAAAGCAGAAAACAGAGTGAAACCTAAAAATAAAAACTGTTACTGTAAACGAACGCTTCAACCTAGAAGAACAAAATTTGATGAGCCAAGTGGGATTTGTGTACTTGTCATTACCACGACGCATCATCAAGATTGGGTGAAAAAATACTTGCTGGTATTTGGGAAACTCGTAATTTCTCAGAAGCTTGGCAACCGCTTTCAATGAAAGTGCTTTTCCACAGTCTCGGTTTAGGGCTACTTGAAGAGGAAACAAATCATAGAGACAAAACTGAGAACTCGTTTATTTTGTCAAGTTTCAAAAAGCTACTACAAACCATGTTGGATTTAGAGTTCCAAATTCATCTAACTATATAGGGGAGAACACAGGAATACCTAAGTATAAAAACTGCTACTGTTGAGGAACGCTTCAACCTAGAAGAACAAAATTTGGTGAGCAAGGTGGGATTTCTGTTCTGATTATTACCACCAAGTATCATCATGATTGGGTGAAAAAATATTTGCTGGTATTTCGGAAACTCGTTATTTCTTAGAAGATTGGCAACCTCTCTCAATGAAAGTGCTTTTCTACAGTCTGTGCCTAGGGCTACCTGAAGAGGAAACAAACCATAAGACAAAACTGAGAACTCTTTTATTTTGTCAAGTTTCAAAGAGCTACTACAAACCATGTTGGATTTAGAGTTCCAAATTCATCTATCTACATAGGAGAGACAGAGGGACACCTAAATATAAAAAATGCTACTGTAGAAGAACACTTCAACCAAGAAGAACACAAATTGGTAAGCCAAGTAAGATTTGTGTACTGATCATTACCAAGAAATATCACCAAGATTGGGTGAAAAAATACTTGCTGGTATTTCGGGAACTCGTAATTTCTTGGAAGCTTGGCAACCCCTCTCAATGAAAGCGCTTTTCCACAGTCTGTGCCTAGGGCTACATGAAGAGGAAACAAACCATAAAGAAAAAACTGAGAACTCCTTTATTTTGTCAAGTTTCAAAAAGCTTGTATTTCGGAAACTCGTAACTTCTTGGAAGCTTGGAAAACCTTTTAATGAAAGTGCTTTTCCACAGTCTCTCCTTAGGGCTACATGAAGAGGAAACAAACCACAGAGACAAAACTGAGAACCTCTTTTTTTGGTCAAGTTTCATAGAGCTACTACAAACCATGTGGGATTTAGAGTTCCAAATTCATCTATCTTTATAGGAGAGAACACAGGGAAACCTAACTATAAAAACTGCTACTGTAGACAAACGCTTCAACCTAGAAGAACAAAATTTGGTGAGCCAAGTGGGATTTGTGTAATGATAATTACCACCAAGTATCATCAAGATTGGGTGAAAAAATATTTGCTGGTATTTCGGAAACTCCTTATTTCATGGAAGCTTGGCAACCCATCTCAATGAAAGTGCATTTCCACAGTCTGTGCCTAGGGCTACTTAAAGAGGAAACAAACCATAGAGACAAAACTGAGAACTCCTTTATTTTGTCAAGTTTCAAAGAGCTACTACAAACAATGTTGGATTTAGAGTTCCAAATTCATCTATCTATATAGGAGAGACAGAGCGACACCTAAATATAAAAACTGCTAATGTAAACGAACGCTTCAATCTAGAAGAACAAAATTTGATGAGCCAAGTGGGATTTGTGTACTTGTCATTACCACGACGTATCATCAAGATTGGGTGAAAAAATACTTGCTGGTATTTCGGAAACTCGTAATTTCTCGGAAGCTTGGCAACCCCTTTCAATGAAAGTGCTTTTCCACAGTCTCGGCTTAGGGCTACTTGAAGAGGAAACAAACCATAAAGACAAAGCTTAGAACTACTTTTTTTTGTCAAGTTTCAAAGAGCTACTACAAACCATGTTGGATTTAGAGTTCCAAATTCATCGATCTATATAGGATAGAACAGAGTGAAACCTAAAAATAAAAACTGCTACTGTAAACGAACGCTTCAACATAGAAGCGCAAAATTTGGTGAGCCAAGTGGGATTTGTGTACTTGTCATTCCCACCAAGTATCATCAAGATTGGGTGAAAAAAATATTTCCTAGTATTTCGGAAACTCGTTATTTCTTAGAAGCTTGGCAACCCCTCTCAATGAAAGTGCTTTTCCACAGTCTGTGCCTAGGGCTACTTGAAGAGGAAACAAACAATAGAGAAAAAACTCAGAACTCTTTTATTTTGTCAAGTTTCATAGGGCTACTACAAACCATGTTGGATTTAGAGTTTCAAATTCTTCTATCTATATAGGAGAGAACAGAGTGAAACCCAAAAATAAAAACTGCTACTGTAAACGAACGCTTAAACCTAGAAGAACAAAATTTGGTGAGCCAAGTGGGATTTGTGTACTTGTCATTACCACCACGTGTCATCAAGATTGGGTGAAAAAATATTTGCTGGTATTTCGGAAACTCGTTATTTCTGAGAAGCTTGATAACCCCTCTCAATGAAAGTGCTTTTCCACAGTCTCTGCTTAGGGCTACTTGAAGAGGAAACAAACCATAAAGACAAAGCTGAGAACTACTTTTTTTTGTCAAGTTTCAAAGAGCTACTACAAACCATGTTGGATTTAGAGTTCCAAATTCATCGATCTATATAGGATAGAACAGAGTGAAACCTAAAAATAAAAACTGCTACTGTAAACGAACGCTTCAACATAGAAGCGCAAAATTTGGTGAGCCAAGTGGGATTTGTGTACTTGTCATTCCCACCAAGTATCATCAAGATTGGGTGAAAAAATATTTCCTAGTATTTCGGAAACTTGTTATTTCTTAGAAGCTTTGCAACCCCTCTCAATGAAAGTGCTTTTCCACAGTCTGTGCCTAGGGCTACTTGAAGAGGAAACAAACCATAGAGAAAAAACTGAGAACTCCTTTATTTTGTCAAGTTTCATAGGGCTACTACAAACCATGTTGGATTTAGAGTTTCAAATTCTTCTATCTATATAGGAGAGAACAGAGTGAAACCCAAAAATAAAAACTGCTACTGTAAACGAACGCTTAAACCTAGAAGAACAAAATTTGGTGAGCCAAGTGGGATTTGTGTACTTGTCACTGCCACCATGTGTCATCAAGTATGGGTGAAAAAATATTTGCTGGCATATCGGAAAATCGTAATTTCTTGGAAGCTTGGCAACCCCTCTCAATGAATGTGCTTTTCCACAGTCTGTGCCTAGGGCTACTTGAAGAGGAAACAAACCGTAGAGACAAAACTGAGAACTCCTTTATTTTGTCAAGTTTCAAAAAGCTACTACAAACCATGTTGGATTTAGAGTTCCAAATTCATCTATCTATATAGGACAGAACAGGGTGAAACCTAAAAATAGAAACTGTTACTGTAAACGAACGCTTGAACCTAGAAGAACACAATTTGGTGAGCCAAGTGGGATTTGTGTACTTGTCATTACCACCACGTGTCATCATGATTGGGTGAAAAAATATTTGCTGGTATTTCCCAAACTCGTTATTTCTGAGAAGCTTGGCAACCCCTCTCAATGAAAGTACTTTTCCACAGTCTCTGCTTAGGGCTACTTGAAGAGGAAACAAATCATAGAGACAAAACTGAGAACTCCTTTATGTTGTCAAGTTTCAAAGAGCTACTAAAAACCATGTTGGATTTAGAGTTCCAAATTCATCTAACTATATAGGGGAGAACACAGGGAAACCTAAGTATAAAAACTGCTACTGTAGAGGAACGCTTCAACCTAGAAGAACAAAATTTGGTGAGCAAGGTGGGATTTGTGTTCTGATTATTACAACGAAGTATCATCATGATTGGGAGAAAAATAATTTGCTGGTATTTCGGAAACTCGTTATTTCTTAGAAGCTTGGCAACCCCTCTCAATGAAAGTGCTTTTCTACAGTCTGTGCCTAGGGCTACTTGAAGAGGAAACAAACCATAAGACAAAACAGAGAACTCTTTTATTTTCTCAAGTTTCAAAGAGCTAGTACAAACCATGTTGGATTTAGAGTTCCAAATACATCTATCTATATAGGAGAGAACAGAGTGAAACCTAAATATAAAAACTGCTACTGTAGACAAACGCTTCAAACTAGAAGAAAAACAATTGGTGAGCCAAGTGGGATTTGTGTACTGATCATTACCACCAATTATTATCAAGAATGGGTGAAAAAATATTTGCTGGTATTACAGAAACTCGTTATTTCTTAAAAGCTTGGCAACCCCTATCAATGAAAGTGCTTTTCCACAGTCTGTGTCTAGGTCTACTTGAAGAGGAAACAAACCATAGAGACAAAACTGAGAACTCCTTTATTTTGTCAAGTTTCAAAGAGCTACTACAAACCATGTTCTATTTAGAGTTCCAAATTCATCTATCTTTATAGCAGAGAACAGATTGAAACCTAAAAATAAAAACTGCTACTGTAAACGAACGCATCAACCTAGAACAACATTTGGTGAGCCAAGTGGGATTTGTGTACTTGTCATTACCAAGACGTATCATCAAGATTGGGTGAAAAAATATTTGCTGGTATTTCGGAAACTCGTAATTTCTCGGAAGCTTGGCAACCCCTTTCCATTAAAGTGCTTTTCCACAGTCTCTGCTTAGGGCTACTTCAAGAGGAAACAAATCATAAAGACAAAACTGAGAACTCCTTTATTTTGTCAAGTTTCAAAGAGCTACTACAAACCATGTTGGATTTAGAGTTCCAAATTCACCTACCTATATACGAGAGAACAGAGTGAATCCTAAATATAAAAACAGCTACTGTAGACGAACACTTCAACGTAGAAGAACAAAATTTGGTGAGCCAAGTGGGATTTGTGTACTTGTCATTACCACCACGTGTCATCAAGATTGGGTGAAAAAATATTTGCTGGTATTTCGGAAACTCGTTATTTCTGAGAGCTTGGTAACCCCTCTCAATGAAAGTGCTTTTCCACAGTCTCTGCTTAGGGCTACTTGAAGAGGAAACAAACCATAAAGACAAAGCTGAGAACTACTTTTTTTGTCAAGTTTCAAAGAGCTACTACAAACCATGTTGGATTTAGAGTTCCAAATTCATCGATCTATATAGGATAGAACAGAGTGAAACCTAAAAATAAAAACTGCTACTGTAAACGAACGCTTCAACATAGAAGCGCAAAATTTGGTGAGCCAAGTGGGATTTGTGTACTTGTCATTCCCACCAAGTATCATCAAGATTGGGTGAAAAAATATTTCCTAGTATTTCGGAAACTGGTTATTTCTTAGAAGCTTGGCAACCCCTCTCAATGAAAGTGCTTTTCCACAGTCTGTGCCTAGGGCTACTTGAAGAGGAAACAAACCATAGAGACAAAACTGAGAACTCATTTATTTTGTCAAGTTTCAAAAGCTACTACAAACCATGTTCGATTTAGAGTTCCAAATTCATCTATCTATAAAGCAGAAAACAGAGTGAAACCTAAAAATGAAAACTGTTACTGTAAACGAACGCTTCAACCTAGAAGAACAAAATTTGATGAGCCAAGTGGGATTTGTGTAATTGTCATTACCACGACGCATCATCAAGATTGGGTGAAAAAATACTTGCTGGTATTTCGGAAACTCGTAATTTCTCAGAAGCTTGGCAACCCCTTTCAATGAAAGTGCTTTTCCACAGTCTCGGTTTAGGGCTACTTGAAGAGGAAACAAATCATAGAGAAAAAACTGAGAACTCGTTTATTTTGTCAAGTTTCACAGAGCTACTACAAACCATGTTGGATTTAGAGTTCCAAATTCATCTAACTATATAGGGGAGAACACAGGAATACCTAAGAATAAAAACTGCTACTGTTGAGGAACGCTTCAACCTAGAAGAACAAAATTTGGTGAGCAAGGTGGATTTCTGTTCTGATTATTACCACCAAGTATCATCATGATTGGGTGAAAAAATATTTGCTGGTATTTCGGAAACTCGTTATTTCTTAGAAGATTGGCAACCACTCTCAATGAAAGTGCTTTTCTACAGTCTGTGCCTAGGGCTACCTGAAGAGGAAACAAACCATAAGACAAAACTGAGAACTCTTTTATTTTGTCAAGTTTCAAAGAGCTACTACAAACCATGTTGGATTTAGAGTTCCAAATTCATCTATCTATATAGGAGAGACAGAGGGACACCTAAATATAAAAAATGCTACTGTAGACGAACACTTCAACCAAGAAGAACACAATTTGGTAAGCCAAGTAAGATTTGTGTACTGATCATTACCACCAAATATCATCAAGATTGGGTGAAAAAATACTTGCTGGTATATCGGGAACTCGTAATTTCTTGGAAGCTTGGCAAGCCCCCTCAATGAAAGCGCTTTTCCACAGTCTGTGCCTAGGGCTACGTGAAGAGGAAACAAACCATAAAGAAAAATCTGAGAACTCCTTTATTTTGTCAAGTTTCAAAAAGCTTGTATTTCGGAAACTCGTAACTTCTTGGAAGCTTGGAAAACCTTTTAATGAAAGTGCTTTTCCACAGTCTCTGCTTAGGGCTACATGAAGAGGAAACAAACCACAGAGACAAAACTGAGAACGTCTTTTTTTGTCAATTTTCATAGAGCTACTACAAACCATGTTGGATTTAGGGTTCCAAATTCATCTATCTATATAGGAGAGATCAGAGGGAAACCTAAAAATAAAAACTCCTACTGTAAACGAAAGCTTCAACCTACAAGAACAAAATTTGGTGAGCCAAGTGGGATTTGTGTGCTGATTATTACCACCAAGTATTATTAAGATTGGGTGAAAAAATATTTGCCGGTATTTCGGAAACTCTTTATTTCTTAGAAGCTTGGCAACCCCTCTCAATGCAAGTGCTTTTCCACAGTCTGTGCCTAGGGCTACTTGAAGAGGAAACAACCCATAGAGACAAAACTGAGAACTCTTTCATTTTGTCAAGATTCATAGAACTACTACAAACCATGTTGTATTTAGAGTTCCAAATTCATCTATCTATATTGGTGAGAACAGAGTTAAACCCAAAAATAAAAACTGCTACTGTAAACGGACGCTTAAACCTAGAAGAACAAAATTTGGTGAGCCAAGTGGGATTTGTGTACTTGTCATTACCAGACACGTATCATCAATATTGGGTGAAAAAATATTTGCTGGTATATCGGAATCTCGTAATTTTTGGAAGCTTGGCAACCCCTCTCAATGAAAATGCTTTTAAACAGTCTGTGCCTAGGGCTACTTGAAGATCAAAGAAACCATAGAGACTAACCTGAGAACTCCTCTATTTTGTCAAGTTTCAAAGAGCTACTACAAACCATATTGGATTTAGAGTTTCAAATTCATCTACCTATATAGGAGAGAACAGAGTGAAACCTAAATATAAAAACAGCTACTGTAGACGAACACTTCAACCTAGAAGATCAAAATTTGGTGTGCCAAGTGGGATTTGTGTACTGATCATTACCACTAAGTATCATCAAGATTGGGTGAAAAAATATTTGCTGGTATTTCGGAAACTCGTTATTTCTTAGAAGCTTGGCAACCCATCTCAATGAAAGTGCTTTTCCACAGTCTTTGCCTAGGGCTACGTGAAGAGGAAACAAACCATAGAGACAAAACTGAGGACTACTATATTTTGTCAAGTTTCAAAAAGCTACTACAAACCATGTTGTATTTAGTGTTCCAAATTCATCTATCTATATAGGAGAGAACAGAGTGAAACCTAAAAATAAGAACTGATACTGTAATCGAACGCTTCATCATAGAAGAACAAAATCTGGTTAGCCAATTGGATTTGTGTACTTGTCATTACCACCCCGTGTCATCAAGATTGGGTGAAAAAATATTTGCTAGTATTTCGGAAACTCGTTATTTCTTAGAAGCTTGACAACCCCTCTCAATGAAAGTGCTTCTCCACAGTCTGTGCATAGGGCTACTGGAAGAGGAAACAACCCATAGAGACTAAACTGAGAACTCTTTCATTTTGTCAAGTTTCAAAGACTACTACAAACCATGTTGGAGGTAGAGTTCCAAATTCATCTATCTATATAGGAGAGAACAGAGGGAAACCTAAATATAAAAACTGCTACTGTAGAGGAACGCTTAAACCTAGAAGAACAAAATTTGGTGAGCCGAGTGGGATTTGAATACTGATCATTACCACCAAGTATCATCAAAATTGGGTGAAAAAATATTTCCTGGTATTTCGGAAACTCTTTAATTCTTAGAAGCTTGGCAACCCCTCAAAATGAAAGTGCTTTTCCACAGTCTGTTCCTTGGGCTACTTGAAGAGGAAACAAACCATAGAGACAAAACTGAGAACTCCTTTATTTTTTCAGTTACAAAAAGCTACTACAAACCATGTTGGATTTAGAGTTCCAAATTTATCTATCTATATAGGAGAGAACAGAGTGAAACCTAAAATAAAACTGCTACTGGAAACGAACGCTTCAACCTAGAAGAACAAAATTTGGTGAGCCATGTGGGATTTGTGTACTAGTCATTAACACCAAGTATCATAAAGATTGGGTGAAAAAATATATGCTGGTATTTCGGAAACTAGTAATTTCTTGAAAGCTTGGGAACCCCTCTCAATGAGAGTGCTTTTTTACAGTCTGTGCCTAGGGCTACGTGAAGAGGAAACAAACCATACAGACTAAACTAGAACTCTTTTATTTTGTCAAGTTTCAACGAGCTACTACAAACCATGCTGGATTTAGAATTCCAAATTCATCTATCTATATAGGAGAGAACAGAGTGAAACCTAAATATAAAAACTGCTACTGTAGACGAACGCTTCAACCTACAACAACAACATTTGGTGAGCCAAGTGGGATTTGTGTACTGATCATTACCACCAAGGATCATCAATATTGGGAAAAAAATATTTGCTTGTATTTCGGTAACTCCTTATTTCTTAGAAGCTTGGCAACCCCTCTCAATGAAAGTGCTTCTCCACAGTCTATTCCTAGGGCTACTTGAAGAGGAAACAAACCATAGAGAAAAAACTGAGAACTACTTTATTTGTCAACTTTCAAAGAGCTACTACAAACCATGTTGCATTTAGAGTTCCAAATTCATCTATCTATAAACGAGAGAACAGAGTGAAATCTACTTATAAAAACTGCTACTGTAGACGAACACTTCAACCTAGAAGAACACAATTTGGTGAGCCAAGTGGGATTTGTGCACTGATCATTACCACCAGATATGATCCAGATTGGTTGAAAAAATATTTTCTGGTATTTCGGAAACTCGTTATTTCTTAGAAGCTTGGCAACCCCTCTCAATGAAAGTGCTTTTCCACAGTCTGTGCGTAGGGGTATTTGAAGAGGAAACAAACCATAGAGACAAAACTGAGAACTACTTTGTATTGTCAAGTTTCAAAGTGCTATTACAAGGCATGTTGGATTTAGAGTTCCAAATTCATTAATCTATATGGGAGAGAAGAGAGTGAAACCTAAATATAAAAACTGCTACTGTAAATGAACGCTTCAACCTAGGAAGAACAAAAGTTGGTGAGCCAAGTGGGATTTGTGTACTTGTCATTACCACCAGTATCATCAAGTTTGGGTGTAAAAATATTTGCTGGTGTTTCGGAATATCGTAATTTCTTGGAAGTTTGGCACCCCTTTCAATGAAATTGCTTTTCCACAGTCTCTGCTTAGGGCTACTTGAAGAGAAAACAAATCATAAAGACAAATCGGAGAACTACTTTAGTTTGTCAAGTTTCAAACAGCTACTACAAACCATGTTGGATTAGAGTTCCAAATTCATCTGTCTATATAGGAGAGAACAGAGGGAAACCTAAAAATATAAAGTGCTACTGTAAACGAACGCTTCAAACTAGAAGAACAAAATTTGGAGAGCCAAGTGGGATTTGTGTACTGATCATTACCACCAAGTATCATCATGATTGGGTGAAAAAATATTTGCTGGTATGTCGGAAACTCGTTATTTCTTAGAAGCTTGGCAACCCCTCTCAATTAAATAGCTTTTCCACAGTCTGTGCCTAGGGCTACTTGAGGAGGAAGCAAACCATATAGACTAATCTGAGAACTACTTTATTTTGTGAAGTTTCAAAGAGCTACTACAAACCATATTAAATTTAGAATTCCAAATTCATCTATCTATATAAGAGAGAACAGAGTGAAACCTACATATAAAAACTGCTGTTGTAGACGAACGCTTCAACCTAGAAGAACACAATTTGGCGTGCCAAGTGAGATTTGTGTACTGATCATTACCACCAAGCATCATCAAGATTGGGTGAAAAAATATTGGCTGGTATTTTGGATACTCGTTGTTTCTTAAAAGCTTGGCAACCCCTCTGAAGGAAAGTGCTTTTCCACAGTCTGTAACTAGGGCTACTTGAAGAGGAATCAAACCATAGAGACAAAACTGAGAACTCCTTTATTTTGTCACGTTTCAAAGAGCTACTACAAACCATGTTGGAATTAGAGTTTTAGATTCATCCATCTATATAGGAGAGAACAAAGTGAAACCTAAAAATAACAACTGCCACTGTAAACGAACGATTCAACCTAGAAGAACAAAATTTGGTGAGCCAAGTGGGATTTGTATACTTGTCATTACCACCACGTATCATCAAGATTGGGTGAGAAAATATTTGCTGGTATTTCCGAAACTCGTTATTTCTTAGAAGCTTGGCAACCCCTCTCAAGGAAAGTGCTTTTCCACAGTCTGTGCCTAGGGCTATTTGAAGAGGAAACAAACCATAGAGACTAAACTGAGAACGCCTTTATTTTGTCAAGTTTCAAACAGCTTCTACAAACCATGTTGGATTTAGAGTTCCAAATTCATCTATCTATATTGGAGAGCACAGAGTGAAACATAAATATAAAAACTGCTAGTGTAGACGAACGCTTCAACCTAGATGAACAAAATTTGGTGAGCCAAGTGGGATTTGTGTACAGATCATTACCACCAAGTATCATCAAGATTGGGTGAAAAAATATTTGCTGGTATTTCGGTAACTCGTTATTTCTTAGATGCTTGGCAACCCCCTCAATAAAAGTGCTTTCCACAGTCTGTGCCTAGGGCTACATGAATAGAAAACAAACCTTAGAGACAAAACTGAGAACTCCTTTATTTTGTCAAGTTTCAAAAAGCTAGTACAAACCATGTTGGATTTAGAGTTCCAAATTCATCTGTCCTTATAGGAGAGAACACAGTGAAACCTAAAAATAAAAACTGCTACTGTAAACGAACGCTTCAAACTAGAAGAAACAAATTTGGCATTCCAAGTGAGATTTGTGTACTGATCATTACCACCAAGCATCATCAAGATTGGGTGAAAAAATATTGGCTGGTATTTTGTAAACTCGTTGTTTCTTAAAAGCTTGGCAACCCCTCTGAATGAAAGCGCTTTTCCACAGTCTGTAACTAGGGCTACTTGAAGAGGAAACAAAGCATTAGAGACAAAACTGAGAACTCCTTTATTTTGTCAAGTTTCAAAAAGCTACTACAAAACATGTTGGATTTAGAGTTCCAAATTCATCTATCTATATAGGAGAGAACAGAGTGAAACATAAATATAAAAACTGCTACTGTAGACGAACGCTTCAACCTAGAAGTACAAAATTTGGTGAGCCAAGTGGGATTTGTGTACTGATCATTACCAAAAGTATCATCAAGATTGGGTGAAAAAACATTTGCTAGTATTTCGGAAGCTCATAATTTCTTGGAAGCTTGGCAACCCATTTCAATGAAATTGCTTTTCCACCGTCTCTACTTAGGGCTACTTGAAGAGGAAACAAATCATAGAGACAAAACTGAGAACTCCTTTATTTTGTCAAGTTTCAAAGAGCTACTACAAGCCATGTTGAATTAGAGTTCCAAATTCATCTATCAATATAGGAGAGAACAGAGGGAAACCTAAAAATATAAACTGCTACTGTAAAAGAACGCTTCAAACTAGAAGAACAAAATTTGGAGAGCCAAGTGGGATTTGTGTAATGATCATTACCACCAAGTATCATCAAGATTGTGTGAAAAAATATTTCCTGGTATATCGGAAACTCGTAATTTCTTGGAAGATTGGCAACCCCTTTTAATGAAAGTGCTTTTGCACAGCCTCTGATTAGGGCTACTTGAAGAGGAATCAAACCATAGGGACAAAACTGAGAACTGCTTTATTTTGTCAAGTTTCAAAGAGCTACTACAAACCATGTTGGATTGTGCGTTCCAAATTATTCTATCTATATAGGAGAGAACAGAGGGAAACCTAAAAATATAAACTGCTTCTGTAAACGAACGCTTCAAAGGAGAAGAACAAAATTTGGTGAGTCAAGTGGGATTTCTGTACCGATCATTACCACCAAGTATCATCATGATTGGGTGAAAAAATATTTGCTGGTATTTCGGAAACTCGTTATTTCTTAGAAGCTTGGCAACCCCTCTCAATGAAAGTGCTTTTCCACAGTCTGTACCTAGAGCTACTTGAAAAGGAAACAAAACATAAAGACAAAACTGAGAACTCCTTTATTTTGTCAAGTTTCAAAGAGCTACTACAAAACATGTTGGATTTAGAGTTCCAAATTCATCTATCTCTATAGGAGAGAACAGAGTGAAACCAAAAAATAAAAACTGCCACTGTAAAAGAACGATTCAACCTAGAAGAACAAAATTTGGTGAGCCAAGTGGGATTTGTGTACTTGTCATTACCACCACATATCATCAAGATTGGGTGAAAAAGTATTTGCTGGTATTTCGGAAACTCGTAATTTCTTGGAAGCTTGGCAACTCCTTTCAATGAAAGTGCTTCTCCACAGTCTCTGCTTAGGGATACTTGAAGACGAAACAAATTATAGAGACAAAACTGATAACTACATTTTTGTCAAGTTTCAAAGAGCTACTACAAACCATGTTGGATTGAGCGTTCCAAATTCATCTATCTATATAGGAGAGAACAGAGGGAAACCTAAAAATATAAACTGTTTCTGTAAACGAACGCTTCAAAGGAGAAGAACAAAATTTGGTGAGTCAAGTGGGATTTCTGTACCGATCATTACCATCAAGTATCATCAAGATTGGGTGAAAAAATATTTGCTGGTATTTCAGAAACTCGTTATTTCTTAGAAGCTTGGCAACCCGTCTCAATGAAAGTGCTTTTCCACAGTCTCTGCCTAGGGCTACTTGATGAGGAAACAAACCATAGAGACAAAACTGAGAACTCCTGTATTTTGTCAAGTTTCAAAGAGCTACTACAAACCATGTTGGATTTAAAGTTGCAAATTCATCTATCTATATAGGAGAGAACTGAGGGAAACCTAAATATATAAACTGCTACTGTAAACGAACGCTTCAAACTAGAAGAACAAAATTGGTGAGTCAAGTGGGATTTGTGTACTGATCATTACAACCAAGTATCATCAAGATTGGGTGAAAAATATTTACTGGTTTTTCAGAAACTTGTAATTTCATGGAAGCTTGGCAACCCCTTTCAATGAAAGTGCTTTTCCACAGTCTCTGCTTAGGGCTACTTGAAGAGGATACAAACCATAGAGTCAAAACTGAGAACTTCTTTATTTTGTCAAGTTTCAAAGACCTACTACATACCATGTTAGTTTTAGAGTTCCAAATTCAACTATCTATATAGGAGAGAACAGAGTGAAACCGAAAAATAAAAACTGCTACTGTAAACTAACGATTCAACCTAGAAGAACAAAATTTGGTGAGCCAAGTGGGATTTGTGTACTTGTCATTACCACCACATATCATCAAGATTGGGTGAAAAAATATTTGCTGGTATTTCAGAAACTCGTAATTTCTTGGAAGCTTGGCAACTCCTTTCAATGAAAGTGCTTTTCCACAGTCTCTGCTTAGGGCTATTGAAGAGGAAACAAATTATAGAGACAAAAGTGAGAACTACATTTTGGTCAAGTTTCAAAGAGCTACTACAAACCATGTTGGATTGAGCGTTCCAAATTAATCTATCTATATAGGAGAGAACAGAGGGAAACCTAAAAATATAAACTGCTTCTGTAAACGAATGCTTTAAAGGAGAAGAAGAAAATTTGGTGAGTCAAGTGGGATTTCTGTACCGATCATTACCATCAAGTATCATCAAGATTGGGTGAAAAAATATTTGCTGGTATTTCAGAAAGTCGTTATTTCTTAGAAGCTTGGCAACCCATCTCAATGAAAGTGCTTTTCCACAGTCTCTGCCTAGGGCTACTTGATGAGGAAACAAACCATAGAGACAAAACTGAGAACTCCTGTATTTTGTCAAGTTTCAAAAAGCTACTACAAAACATGTTGGATTTAGAGTTCCAAATTCATCTATCTATATAGGAGAGAACTGAGGGAAACCTAAAAATATAAACTGCTACTGTAAACGAACGCTTCGAACTAGAAGAACAAAATTGGTGAGTCAAGTGGGATTTGTGTACCGATCATTACCACCAAGTATCATCAAGATTGGGTGAAAAAATATTTCTTGGTATTTCGGAAACTCGTTATTTCTTAGAAGCTTGGCAAACCCTCTCAAGGAAAGTGCTTTTCCACAGTCTGTGCCTAGGGCTAGTTGAAGAGGAAACAAACCATAGAGACTCAACTGAGAACTCCTTTATTTTGTCAAGTTTCAAAGAGCTACTACAAACCATGTTGGATTTAGAGTTCCAAATTCATCTATCTATATAGGAGAGAACAGAGTGAAACATAAATATAAAAACTGCTACTGTAGACGAACGCTTCAAACTAGAAGAACAAAATTTGGAGAGCCAAGTGGGATTTGTGTACTGATCATTACCACCAAGCATCATCAAGATTGGGTGAAAAAACATTTGCTAGTATTTCAGAAGCTCGTAATTTCTTGGAAACTTGGCAACCCCTTTCAATGAAATTGCTTTTCCACCGTCTCTGCTTAGGGCTACTTGAAGAGGAAACAAACCATAGAGACTAAACTGAATACTCCTTAATTTTGTCAAGTTTCAAAGAGCTAGTACAAACCATGTTGGATTTAGAGTTCCAAATTCATCTATCTATATTGGAGAGAACAGAGTGAAACATAAATATAAAAACTGCTACTGTAGACGAACGCTTCAACCTAGAAGAACAAAATTTGGTGAGCCAAGTGGGATTTGTGTACTGATCATTACCACCAAGTATCATCAAAATTGGGTGATAAAATATTTGCTAGTATTTCGGAAACTCGTAATTTCCCTGAAGCTTGGCAACCCCTTTCAATGAAATTGCTTTTCCACAGTCTCTTCTTAGGGCTACTTGAAGAGGAAACAAATCATAGAGACAAAACTGAGACTCCTTTATTTTGCCAAGTTTCAAAGAGCTACTACAAGCCAAGTTGAATTAGAGTTCCAAATTCATCTATCAATATAGGAGAGAACAGTGGGAAACTTAAAAATATAAACTGCTACTGTAAACGAACGCTTCAAAATAGAAGAACAAATTTTGAAGAGCCAAGCTGGATTTATGTACTTGTCATTACCACCACGTATCATCAAGATTGGGTGAAAAAATATTTTCTGATATTTCGGAAACTCGTAATTTCTTAGAAGCTTGGCAACTCCTTTCAATGAAAGTGCTTTTCCACAGTCTCTGCTTAGGGCTACTTGAAGAGGAAACAAATTTTAGAGACAAAACTGAGACTACATTTATCAAGGTTCAAATAGCTACTACAAACCATGTTGGATTTAGAGTTCCAAATTCATTTATCTATATAGGAGAGAAGAGAGGGACACCTAAAAATATAAACTGCTTCTGTAAACGAACGCTTAAAACTAGAAGAACAAAATTTAGTGAGACAAGTGGTATTTGTGTACCGATCATTACCACTAAGTATCATGAGATTGGGTGAAAAACTATTTGCTGGTATTTTGGCAACCCCTCTCAATGAAAGTGATTTTCCACAGTCTGTGCCTAGGGCTAGTTGAAGAGGAAACAAACCATAGAGACTGAACTGAGAACTCCTTTATTTTGTCAAGTTTCAAAGAGCTACTACAAACCATGTTGGATTTAGAGTTCCAAATTCATCTATCTATATAGGAGAGAACAGAGTGAAACATAAATATAAAAAATGCTACTGTAGACGAACGCTTCAAACTAGAAGAACAAAATTTGGAGAGCCAAGTGGGATTTGTGTACTGATCATTACCACCACGTATCATCAAGATTGGGTGAGAAAATATTGGCTGGTATTTCGGAAACTCGTTATTTCTTAGAAGCTTGGAAACCCCTCTCAATGAAAGTGCTTTTCCACAGTTGGTGCCTAGGGCTACTTGAAGAGGAAAAAAACCATAGAGACTAAACTGAATACTCCTTTATTTTGTCAAGTTTCAAAGAGTTACTACAAACCATGTTGGTTTTAGAGTTCCAAATTCATCTATCTATATAGGAGAGAACAGAGTGAAACATAAATATAAAAACTGCTACTGTAGACGAACACTTCAACCTAGAAGTACAAAATTTGGTGAGCCAAGTGGGATTTGTGTACTGATCCTTACCAAAAGTATCATCAAGATTGGGTGAAAAAATATTTGCTAGTATTTCGGAAGCTCGTAATTTCTTGGAGGGTTGGCAACCCCTTTCAATGTAATTGCTTTTCCACCGTCTCTGCTTAGGGCTACTTTAAGAGGAAACAAATCATAGAGACAAAACTGAGAACTCCTTTATTTTGTCAAGTTTCAAAGAGCTACTACAAGCCATGTTGAATTAGATTTCCAAATTCATCTATCAATATAGGAGAGAACAGAGGGAAACCTAAAAATATAAACTGCTACTGTAAACGAACGCTTCAAACTAGAAGAACAAAATTTGGAGAGCCAAGTGGGATTTGTGTAATGATCATTACCACCAAGTATCATCAAGATTGGGTGAAAAAACATTTGCTGGTATTTCGGAAACTCGTTATTTCTTAGAAGATTGGCAACCTTATGAATGAAAGTGCTTTTCCACTATGTGTGCCTAGGGCTACTTGAAGAAGAAACATAACATAGAGACAAAACTGGGAACTCCTTTATTTTGTCAAGATTCAAAGCGCTACTACAAACCATGTTGGATTTAGAGTTCCAAATTCACCTATCTATATAGGAGAGAACAGAGTGAAACCTAAAAATAAAAACTGCTACTGTAAACGAACGCTCAACTAGAAGAACAAAATTTGGCGTGCCAAGTGAGATTTGTGTACTGATCATTACCACCAAGCATCATCAAGTTGGGTGAAAAAATATTGGCTGGTATTTTGGAAACTCATTGTTTCTTAAAAGCTTGACAACCCCTCTGAATGAAAGTGCTTTTCCACAGTCTGTAACTAGGGCTAATTGAAGAAAAATCAAACCATAGAGACAAATCTGAGAACTCCTTTATTTTATCAAATTTCAAAGAGCTACTACAAACCATGTGGGATTTAGAGTTCCAAATTCATCTATCTATATAGGAGAGAACAGAGTGAAACCTAAAAATAAAAACTGCTACTGTACACGAACGCTTCAACCTAGAAGAACAAAATTTGGTGAGCCAAGTGGGATTTGTGTTCTTGTCATTACCACCACGTATCAACAAGTTTGGGTGAAAAAATATTTGCTGGTATTTCGGAAACTCGTAATTTCTTGAAAACTTGGCAACTCCTTTCAATGAAAGTGCTTCTCCACAGTCTCTGCTTAGGGCTACTTGAAGAGGAAACAAATTATAGAGACAAAACTGAGAACTACATTTTTGTCAAGTGTAAAAGAGCTACTACAAACCATGTTGGTTTTAGAGTTCCAAATTCATCTATCTATATAGGAGAGAACAGAGGGAAACCTAAAAATATAAACTGCTTCTGTAAACGAATGCTTCAAACTAGAAGAACAAAATTTGGTGAGTCAAGTGGGATATGTGTACCTATCATTACCACCAAGTTTCATCAAGATTGGGTGAAAAAATAGTTGCTCGTATTTCGGAAACTCTTTATTTCTTAGAAGCTTGGCAACCCCTCTCGATGAAAGTGCTTTTCTACAGTCTTTGCCTAGGGCTACTTGAATACGAAACAAACCATAGAGACTAAACTGAGAACTCCTTTATTTTGTCAAGTTTTAAAGAGCCACTACATACCATGTTGGATTTAGGGTTCCAAATTCATCTATCTATATAGGAGAGAACAGAGTGAAACATAAATATGAAAACTGCTAGTGTAGACGAACGCTTCAACCTAGAAGAACAAAATTTGGTGAGCCAAGTGGGATTTGTGTACTGATTATTTCCACCAAGTATCATCAAGATTGGGTGAAAAAATACTTGCTTGTATTTTGGTAACTCGTTATTTGTTAGAAGCTTCACAACCCTTTTCAATGAATGTGCTTTTCCACAGTCTATGCCTATGGATACTTGAAGAGGAAACAAACCTTAGAGACAAAACAGATAACTCCTTTATTTTGTCAAGTTTCAAAAAGCTACTACCAACGATGTTGAATTTAGAGTTCCAAATTCATCTATCTATACAGGAAAAAACAAAGTGAAACCTAAAAATAAAAACTGGTACTGTAAACGAACGCTTCAACCTAGAAGAACAAAATTTGGTGAGCCAAGTGGGAAATGGCTACTTGTGATTACCACCACGTATCATCAAGATTTGGTGAAAAAGTATTTTCTGGTATTTCGGAAACTCGTAATTTCTTGGAATCTTGGCAACTCCTTTCAATGAAAGTGCTTTTCCACAGTCTCTGCTTAGGGCTACTTGAAGAGGAAAGAAATTATAGAGACAAAACAGAGAATTCCTTTTTTTCAAGTTTCAAAGAGCTACTTCAAACCATGTTGGATTTAGAGTTCCAAATTCATCTATCTATATAGGAGAGAACAGAGTGAAACATAAATATAAAAACTGCTACTGTAGACGAATGCTTCAACCTAGAAGTACAAAATTTGGTGAGCCAAGTGGGATTTGTGTACTGATCATTACCACCAAGTATCATAAAGATTGGGTGAAAAAATATTTGCTGGTATTTCAGAAAATCGTTAATTCTTAGAAGCTTGGCAACCCGTCTCAATGAAAGTGCTTTTCCACAGTCTCTGACTAGGGCTACTTGAAGAGGAAACAAACCATAGAGACAAAACTGAGAACTCCTGTATTTTGTCAAGTTTCAAAGAGCTACTACAAACCATGTTGGATTTAAAGTTGCAAATTTATCTATTTATATAGGAGAGAACTGAGGGAAACCTAAAAATATAAACTGCTACACTAAACGAACGCTTCAAACTAGAAGAACAAAATTTGGTGAGCCAAGTGGGATTTGTGTATTGATCATTACCACCAAGTATCATCAAGATTGGGTGAAAAAATATTTACTGGTTTTTCGGAAACTCGTAATTTCATGGAAGCTTGGCAACCCCTTTCAATGAAAGTGCTTTTCCACAGTCTCTGCTTAGGGCTACTTGAAGAGGAAACAAACCATAGAGTCAAAACTGAGAACTTCTTTATTTTGTCAAGTTTTAAAGAGCCACTACAAACCATGTTGGATTTAGAGTTCCAAGTTCATCTATCTATATAGAAGAGACAGAGTGAAACATAAATATGAAAACTGCTAGTGTAGACGAAGGCTTCAACCTAGAAGGACAAAATTTGGTGAGCCAAGTGGGATTTGTGTACTGATCATTTCCAACAAGTATCATCAAGATTGGGTGAAAAAATATTTGCTGGTATTTCGGTAACTCGTTATTTCTTAGAAGCTTCGCAACCCTTTTCAATGAAAGTGCTTTTCCACAGTCTGTGCCTATGGATACTTGAAGAGGAAACAAACCTTAGAGACAAAACAGAGAACTCCTTTATTTTGTCAAGTTTCAAAAAGCTACTACCAACGATGTTGAATTTAGAGTTCCAAATTCATCTATCTATATAGGAGAGAACAGAGTGAATTCTAAAAATAAAAACTGGTACTGTAAATGAACGCTTCAACCTAGAAGAACAAAATTTGGTTAGCCAAGTGGGAATTGGCTACTTGTGATTACCACCATGTATCATCAAGATTTGGTGAAAAAATATTTGCTGGTATTTCGGAAACTTGTAATTTCTTGGAAGCTTGGCAACCCTCTCAATGAAAGTGCTTTTCCACAGTCTGTGCCTAGGGCTACTTGAAGAAGAAACAAACCATAGAGACTAAACTGAGAACTCCTTTATTTTGTCATGTTTCAAAGAGCTACTACAAGCCATGTTGAATTGGAGTTCCAAATTCATCTATCAATATAGGAGAGAACAGAGGGAAACCTAAAAATATAAACTGCTACTGTAAACGAACACTTCAAACTAGAAGAACAAAATTTGGAAAGCCAAGTGGGATTTGTTTACTGATCATTACCACCCAGTATCATCAAGATTGGGTGAAAAAACTTTTGCTGGTATTTTGGAAACTCGTTATTTCTTAGAAGCTTGGCAACCCCTCTGAATGATAGTGCTTTTCCACAGTCTGTGCCTAGGGCTACTTGAAGAAGAAACAAAACATAGAGACAAAACTGGGAACTCGTTTATTTTGTCAAGTTTCAAAGAGCTACTACAAACCATGTTGGATTTAGAATTCCAAATTCATCTATCTATATAGGAGAGAATAGAGTGAAACCTAAAAATAAAAACTGCTACCGTAAACGAAGGATTCAACCTAGAAGAACAAAATTAGATGAGCCAAGTGGGATTTGTGTACTTGTCATTCCCACCACCTATCATCAAGATTGGATGAGAAAATATTTGCTGGTATATCGGAAACTCGTAATTTCTTGGCAGCTTGGCAACTCCTTTCAATGAATGTGCTTTTCCAAAGTCTCTGCTTAGGGCTACTTGAAGAGGAAACAAATTATAGAGACAAAACTGAGAACTACATTTTTGTCAAGTTTCAAAGAGCTACTTCAAACCATGTTGGATTTAGAGTTCCAAATTCATCTATCTATATAGGTGAAGGGAAACCTAAAAATATAAACTGCTTCTGTAAACAAAGGCTTCAAATTTGAAGAACAAATTTGGTGAGTCAAGTGGGATTTGTGTACTGTACATTACCACCAAGTATCATCAAGATGGGTGAAAAAATATTTGCTGGTATTTCGGAAAAGCGTAATTTCTTAGAAGCTTGGCAACTCTCTCGATGAAAGTGCTTTTCCACAGTCTGTACCTAGGGCTACTTGAAGAGGAAACAAACCATAGAGACTAAACTGAATACTCCTTAATTTTGTCAAGTTTCAAAGAGCTAGTACAAACAATGTTGGATTTAGAGTTCCAAATTCATCTATTTATATTGGAGAGAACAGAGTGAAACCTAAATATAAAAAACTGCTACTGTAGAAGAACGCTTCAACCTAGAAGAACAAAATTTGGTGAGCCAAGTGGGATTTGTGAACTCATCATTACCACCAAGTATCATCAAGATTGGGTGAAAAAAATATTTGCTAGTATTTCGGAAAACTCGTAATTTCCCTGAAGCTTGGAAACCCCTTTCAATGAAATTGCTTTTCCACAGTCTCTTCTTAGGGCTACTTGAAGAGGAAACAAATCATAGAGACAAAACTGAGACTCCTTTATTTTGCCAAGTTATAAAGAGCTACTACAAGCCATGCTGATTTAGAGTTCCAAATTCATCTATCAATATAGGAGAGAACAGAGGAAACTTAAAAATATAAACTGCTACTGTAAACGAACGCTTCAAAATAGAAGAACAAAATTTGGAAGAGCCAAGCGGGATTTGTGTACTTGTCATTACCACCACGTATCATCAAGATTGGGTGAAAAAATATTTTCTGGTATTTGGAAACTCGTAATTTCTTAGAAGCTTGGCAACTCCTTTCAATGAAAGTGCTTTTCCACAGTCTCTGCTTAGGGCTACTTGAAGAGGAAACAAATTTTAGAGACAAAACTGAGACTACATTTATGTCAAGTTTCAAATAGCTACTACAAACCATGTTGGATTTAGAGTTCCAAATTCATTTATCTATATAGGAGAGAACAGAGGGACACCTAAAAATATAAAAAGCTTCTGTAAATGAACGCTTCAAACTAGAAGAACAAAATTTAGTGAGACAAGTGGGATTTGTGTACCGATCATTACCACTTAGTATCATCAAGATTGGGTGAAAAACTATTTGCTGGTATTTGGCAACCCCTCTCAATGAAAGTGCTTTTCCACAGTCTGTGCCTAGGGCTAGTTGAAGAGGAAACAAACCATAGAGACTCAACTGAAGAACTCCTTTATTTTGTCAAGTTTCAAAGAGCTACTACAAACCATGTTGGATTTAGAGTTCCAAATTCATCTACCTATATAGGAGAGAACAGAGTGAAACATAAATATAAAAACTGCTACTGTAGACGAACGCTTCAAACTAGAAGAACAAAATTTGGAGAGCCAAGTGGGATTTGTGTACTGGTCATTACCAGCAAGCATCATCAAGATTGGGTGAAAAAATATTGGCTGGGATTTTGGAAACTCGTTGTTTTCTTAAAAGCTTGGCAACCCCGCTGAATGAAAGTGCTTTTCCACAGTCCTGTAACTAGGGCTACGTGAAGTGGAATCAAACCATAGAGACAAAACATAGAACTCCTTTATTTTGTCACGTTTCAAAGAGCTACTACAAACCATGTTGGAATTAGAGTTCCAAATTCATCTATCTATATAGGAGAGAACAAAGTGAAACCTAAAAATAAAAACTGCCACTGTAAACGAACGATTCAACCTAGAGGAACAAAATTTGGTGAGCCAAGTTGGATTTGTATACTTGTCATTACCACCACTTATCATCAAGATTGGGTGAGAAAATATTTGCTGGTATTTCGGAAACTCGTTATTTCTTAGAAGCTTGCAACCCCCTCAATGAAAGTGCTTTTCCACAGTCTGTGCCTAGGGCTACATGAAGAGAAAACAAACCCTAGAGACTAAACTAAATACTCCTTTATTTTGTCAAGTTTCAAAGCGCTAATACAAACCATGTTGGATTTAGAGTTCCAAATTCATCTATCTATATAGGAGAGAACAGAGTGAAACATAAATATAAAAACTGCTACTGTAGACGAACGCTTCAACCTAGAAGTACAAAATTTGGTGAGCCAAGTGGGATTTGTGTACTGATCATTACCAAAAGTATCATCAAGATTGGGTGAAAAAACATTTGCTAGTATTTCGGAAGCTCGTAATTTCTTGGAAGCTTGGCAACCCTTTCAATGAAATTGCTTTTCCACCGTCTCTGCTTAGGGCTACATGAAGAGGAAACAAATCATAGAGACAAAACTGAGAAATCCTTTGTTTTACCAAGTTACAAAGAGCTACTACAAGCCATGTTGAATTAGATTTCCAAATTCATCTATCAATATAGGAGAGAACAGAGGGAAACCTAAAAATATAAACTGCTACTGTAAACGAACGCTTCAAACTAGAAGAACAAAATTTGGAGAGCCATGTGGGATTTGTGTACTGATCATTACCACCAATTATCATCAAGATTGGGTGAAAAAATATTTGCTGGTATTTCGGAAACTCGTAATTTCTTAGAAGCTTGGCAACCCCTCTTGATGAAAGTGCTTTTCCACAGTCTGTACCTAGGGCTACTTGAAGAGGAAACAAACCATTGAGACTAAACTGAATACTCCTTAATTTTGTCAAGTTTCAAAGGGCTAGTACAAACCATGTTGGATTTAGAGTTCCAAATTCATCTATCTATATTGGAGAGAACAGAGTGAAACATAAATATAAAAACTGCTACTGTAGTCGAACGCTTCAACCTAGAAGAACAAAATTAGATGAGCCAAGTGGGATTTGTGTACTTGTCATTACCACCAAGTATCATCAAGATTGGGTGAAAAAATATTTGCTGGTATTTCGGAAACTCGTAATTTCTTTGAAGCTTGGCAAATCCTTTCAATGAATGTGCTTTTCAAAGTCTCTGCTTAGGGCTACTTGAAGAGGAAACAAATTATAGAGACAAAACTGAGAACTACATTTTTGTCAAGTTTCAAAGAGCTACTTCAAACGAGGTTGGGTTTAGAGTTCCAAATTCATCTATCTGTATAAGAGAGAACAGAGGGAAACCTAAAAATATATACTGCTTCTGTAAACAAACGCTTCAAAGTAGAAGAACAAAATTTGGTGAGTCAAGTGGGATTTGGGTACTGATCATTACCACCAAGTATCATCAAGATTGGGTGAAAAAATATTTTCTGGTATTACCGAAATTCCTTATTTCTTAGAAGCTTCGCAACCCCTCTCAATGAAAGTACTTTTCCACAGTCTGTGCCCAGGGCTACTTGAAGAGGAACAAACCATAGAGACTAAACTGAATACTCCTTTATTTTGTCAAGTTTCAAAGAGCTACTACAAACCATGTTGGTTTTAGAGTTATAAATTCATCTATCTATATAGGAGAGAACAGAGTGAAACATAAATATAAAAACTGCTACTGTAGACGAACACTTCAACCTAGAAGTACAAAATTTGGTGAGCCAAGTGGGATTTGTGTACTGATCATTACCAAAAGTATCATCAAGATTGGGTGAAAAAACATTTGCTAGTATTTCGGAAGCTCGTAATTTCTTGGAAGCTTGGCAACCCCTTTCAATGTAATTGCTTTTCCACCGTCTCTGCTTAGGGATACTTGAAGAGGAAACAAATCATAGAGACAAAACTGAGAACTCCTTTATTTTGTCAAGTTTCAAAGAGCTACTACAAGCCATGTTGAATTAGATTTCCAACTTCATCTATCAATATAGGAGAGAACAGAGGGAAACCTAAAAATATAAACTGCTACTGTAAACGAACGCTTCAAACTAGAAGAACAAAATTTGGAGAGCCAAGTGGGATTTGTGTACTGATCATTACCACCAAGTATCATCAAGATTGGGTGAAAAAACATTTGCTGGTATTTCGGAAACTCGTTATTTCTTAGAAGATTGGCAACCCCTCTGAATGAAAGTGCTTTTCCACAGTCTGTGCCTAGGGCTACTTGAAGAAGAAACAAAACATAGAGACAAAACTGGGAACTCCTTTATTTTGTCAAGTTTCAAAGAGCTACTACAAACCATGTTGAATTTAGAGTTCCAAATTCATCTATCTATATAGGAGAGAACAGAGTGAAACCTAAAAATATAAACTGCTACTGTAAACGAACGCTTCAAACTAGAAGAACAAAATTTGGCGTGCCAAGTGAGATTTGTGTACTGATCATTACCACCAAGCATCATCAAGTTATGTGAAAAAATATTGGCTGGTATTTTGGAAACTCGTTGTTTCTTAAAAGCTTGGCAACCCCTCTGAATGAAAGTGCTTTTCCACAGTCTGTAACTAGGGCTACTTGAAGAGGAATCAAACCATAGAGACAAAACTGAGAACTCCTTTATTTTATCAAATTTCAAAGAGCTACTACAAACCAGGTGGGATTTAGAGTTCCAAATTCATCTATCTATATAGGAGAGAACAGAGTGAAACCTAAAAATAAAAACTGCTACTGTAAACTAACGCTTCAACCTAGAAGAACAAAATTTGGTGAGCCAAGTGGGATTTGTGTTCTTGTCATTACCACCACGTATCAACAAGATTGGGTGAAAAAATATTTGCTGGTATTTCGGAAACTCGTAATTTCTTGGAATCTTGGCAACTCCTTTCAATGAAAGTGCTTTTCCACAGTCTGTGCCTATGGATACTTGAAGAGAAACAAAACTTAGAGACAAAACAGATAACTCCTTTATTTTGTCAAGTTTCAAAAAGCTACTACCAACGATGTTGAATTTAGAGTTCCAAATTCATCTATCTATATAGGAAAAAACAAAGTGAAACCTAAAAATATAAACTGGTACTGTAAACGAACGCTTCAACCTAGAAGAACAAAATTTGGTGAGCCAATTGGAAATTGGCTACTTGTGATTACCACCACGTATCATCAAGATTTGGTGAAAAAATATTTGCTGGTATTTCGGAAACTCGTAATTTCTTGGAATCTTGGCAACTCCTTTCAATGAAAGTGCTTTTCCACAGTCTCTGCTTAGGGCTACTTGAAGAGGAAAGTAATTATAGAGACAAAACAGAGAATTCCTTTTTTTCAAGTTTCAAAGAGCTACTTCAAACCATGTTGGATTTAGAGTTCCAAATTCATCTATCTATATAGGAGAGAACAGAGTGAAACATAAAAATAAAAACTGCTACTGTAGACGAATGCTTCAACCTAGAAGTACAAAATTTGGTGAGCCAAGTGGGATTTGTGTACTGATCATTACCACCAAGTATCATAAAGATTGGGTGAAAAAATATTTGCTGGTATTTCAGAAACTCGTTAATTCTGAGAAGCTTGGCAACCCGTCTCAATGAAAGTGCTTTTCCACAGTCTCTGCCTAGGGCTACTTGAAGAGGAAACAAATCATAGAGACAAAACTGAGAACTCCTGTATTTTGTCAAGTTTCAAAGAGCTACTACAATCCATGTTCCATTTAAAGTTGCAAATTCATCTATCTATATAGGAGAGAACTGAGGGAAACCTAAAAATATAAACTGCTACACTAAACGAACGCTTCAAACTAGAAGAACAAAATTTGGTGAGCCAAGTGGGATTTGTGTACCGATCATTACCACCAAGTATCATCAAGATTGGGTGAAAAAATATTTACTGGTTTTTCGGAAACTCGTAATTTCATGGAAGCTTTGCAACCCCTTTCAATGAAAGTGCTTTTCCACAGTCTCTGCTTAGGGCTACTTGAAGAGGTAACAAACCATAGAGTCAAAACTGAGAACTTCTTTATTTTGTCAAGTTTCAAAGAGCTACTACAAACCATGTTGGATTTAGAGTTCCAAATTCATCTATCTATATAGGTGAGAACAGAACTAAATCTAAATATAAAAACTGCTACTGTAGACGAACGCTTCTACCTAAAAGAACAAAATTTGGTGAGCCAAGTGGGATTTGTGTACTGATCATTACCACCAAGTTTCATCAAGATTGGGTGAAAAAATATTTCTTGGTATTTCGGAAACTCGTTATTTCTTAGAAGCTTGGCAAACCCTCTCAATGAAAGTGCTTTTCCACAGTCTGTACCTAGGGCTACTTGAAGAGGAAACAAACCATAGAGACAAACTGAGAACTCCGTTATTTTGTCAAGATTCAAAGAGCTACTACAAACCATGTTGGATTTAGAGTTGCAAATTCATCTATCTATATAGGAAAGAACAGAGGGAAATAAATATAAAAACTGCTACTGTAGACGAATGCTTCAACCTAGAAGAACAAAATTTGGTGAGCCATGTGGGTTTGTGTACTGATCATTACAACCAAGTATCATCAAGTTTTGGTAAAAAATATTTGCTTGTATTTCGGTAACTCGTTATTTCTTAGAAGCTTGGCAAACCCTCTCAATGAAAGTGCTTCTCCAGAGTCTGTTCCTAGGGCTACTTGAAAAGGAAACAAACCATAGAGAAAAAACTGAGAACTACTTTATTTGTCAAGTTTCCAAAGAGCTACAACAAACCATGTTGGATTTAGAGTTCCAAATTCATGTATCTATAAACGAGGGAACACAGTGAAATCTACTTAAAAAACTGCTAGTGTAGACAGAACACTTCAACCTAGAAGAATACAATTGGTGAGCCAAGTGGGATTTGTGCAGTGATCATTACCACCACGTATGATCCAGATGGGTGAAAAAATATTTGCTGGTATCTCGGAAACTCGTTATTTCTTAGAAGCTTGGCAACCCCTCTCAATGAAAGTGCTTTTCCACAGTCTGTGCCTCGGGCTATTTGAAGAGGAACAAATCATAGAGACAAAACTGAGAACTACTTTATTTTGTCAAGTTTCAAGAGCTACTACAAACACATGTTGCATTTAGAGTTATCAAATTCATCTATCTACATAGGAGAGAACAGAAGTGAAACCAAAATATAAAAACTGCTACTGTAGACGAACGCTACAACCTAGAAGAACAAAATTTGGTGAGCCAAGTGGTATGTGTACTGATCATTACCACCAAGTATCATCAAGATTGTGTGAAAAATATTTGCTGGTATTTCAGAAACTCGTTATTTCATAGAAGCTTTGCAACCCCTCTCAATGAAAGTGCTTTTCCACAGTCTGTGCCTAGGGCTAATGAAGAGGAAACAAACCATAAAGACTAAACTGAGAACTCCTTAGTTTGTCAAGTTTCAAAGAGCTAGTACAAACCATGTTGGATTTAGAGTTCCAAATTCATCTATCTATATAGGAGAGAATAGAGTGAAACCTAAAAATAAAAACTGCTACCGTTTAGGAAGGATTCAACCTAGAAGAACAAAATTAGATGAGCCAAGTGGGATTTGTGTACTTGTCATTACCACCAAGTATCATCAAGATTGGGTGAAAAAATATTTGCTGGTATTTCGGAAACTCATAATTTCTTGGAAGCTTGGCAAATCCTTTCAATGAATGTGCTTTTCCAAAGTCTCTGCTTAGGGCTACTTGAAGAGGAAACAAATTATAGAGACAAACTGAGAACTACATTTTTGTCAAGTTTCAAAGATGCCTACTTCAAACCATGTTGTTTAGAGTTCCAAATTCATCTATCTATATAAGAGAGAACAGAGGGAAACCTAAAAATATAAACTGCTTCTGTAAACAAACGCTTCAAAGTAGAAGAACAAAATTTGGTGAGTCAAGTGGGATTTGTGTACTGATCATTACCACCAAGTATCATCAAGATTGGGTGAAAAAATTTTTGCTGGTATTTTGGAAACTCTTTATTTCTTAGAAGCTGGCAACCCCTCTCAATGAAAATGTTTTTCCACAGTCTGTACCTAGGGCTACATGAAGAGGAAACAAACCTTAGAGACTAAACTGAATATTCCTTAATTTTGTCAAGTTTCAAAGTGCTAGTACCCTAAACCATGTTGGATTTAGAGTTCCAAATTCATCTATCTGTATAGGAGAGAACAGAGTGAAACATAAATATAAAAACTGCTACTGTAGACGAACGCTTCAACCTAGAAGAACAAAATTTGGTGAGCCAAGTGGGATTTGTGTACTGATCATTACCACCAAGTATCATCAAGATTGGGTGAAAAATTATTTGCTATTATTTCGGAAACTCGTAATTTCCCTGAAGCTTGGCAACCCCTTTCAATGAAATTGCTTTTCCACAGTCCCTGCTTAGGGCTACTTGAAGAGTAAACAAATCATAGAGACAAAACTGAGACTCCTTTAATTTTACCAAGTTTCAAAGAGCTACTACAAGCCATGTTGAATTAGAGTTCCAAATTCATCTATCAATATAGGAGAGAACAGAGGGACACCTAAAAATATAAACTGCTACTGTAAACGAACGCTTCAAAATAGAAGAACAAAATTTGGAGAACCAAGTGGGATTTGTGTACTTGTCATTACCACCACGTATCATCAAGATTGGGTGAAAAAATATATTCTGGTATTTCGGAAACTCGTAATTTCTTAGAAGCTTGGCAACTCCTTTCAATGAAAGTGCTTTTCCACAGTCTCTGCTTAGGGCTACTTGAAGAGGAAACAAATTTTAGAGAAAAAACTGAGACTATATTTATGTCAAGTTTCAAATAGCTACTACAAACCATGTTGGATTTAGAGTTCCAAATTCATTTATCTATATAGGAGAGAACAGAGGGACACCTAAAAATACAAACTGCTTCTGTAAAACGAACGCTTTCAAACTAGAAGAACAAAATTTAGTGAGACAATTGGGATTTGTGTTCCGATCATTACCACTAAGTATCATCAAGATTGGGTGAAAAACTATTTGCTGGTATTTTGGCAACCCCTCTCAATGAAAGTGCTTTTCCACAGTCTGTGCCTAGGGCTACTTGAAGAGGAAACAAACCATAGTGACTCAAATGAGAGCTCCTTTATTTTGTCAAGTTTCAAAGAGCTACTACAAACCATGTTGGATTTAGAGTTCCAAATTCATCTATCTATATAGGAGAGATGAGAGTGAAACCTAAATATAAAAACTGCTACTGTAGACGAACGCTTCAACCTAGAAGAACAAAATTTGGTGAGCCAAGTGGGATTTGTGTACTGATCATTACCACCAAGTATCATCAAGTTTGGGTGAAAAAATATTTGCTGGTATTTCGGAAACTCGTTATTTCTTAGAAGCTTGGCAAGCCCTCCCAATGAAAGTGCTTTTCCACAGTCTGTGCCTAGGGCTACTTGAAGAGGAAACAAACAATAAAGACTAAACTGAGAACTTTAGTTTGTCAAGTTTCAAATAGCTAGTACAAACCATGTTGGATTTAGAGTTCCAAATTCATCTATCTATATAGGAGAGTACAGAGGGAAACATAAATATAAAAACTGCTACTGTAAACGAATGCTTCAAACTAGAAGAACAAAATTTGGAGAGCCAAGTGGGATTTGTTTACTGATCATTACCACCAAGTATCATCAAGATTGGGTGAAAAGCATTTGCTGGTATTTCGGAAACTCGTTATTTCTTAGAAGCTTGGAAACCCCTCTGAATTAAAGTGCTTTTCCACAGTATGTGCCTAGGGCTACTTGAAGAAGAAACAAAACATAGAGACAAAACTGGGAACTCCTTTATTTTGTCAAGTTTCAAAGAGCTACTACAAACCATGTTGGATTTAGAGTTCCAAATTCATCTATCTATATAGGAGAGAATAGAGTGAAACCTAAAAATAAAAACTGCTACCGTTTACTAAGGATTCAACCTAGAAGAACAAAATTAGATGAGCCAAGTGGGATTTGTGTACTTGTCATTACCACCAAGTATCATCAAGATTGGGTGAAAAAATATTTGCTGGTATTTCGGAAACTCGTAATTTCTTGGAAGCTTCGCAAATCCTTTCAATGAATGTGCTTTTCCAAAGTCTCTCCTTAGGGCTACTTGAAGAGGAAACAATTTATAGAGACAAACTGAGAACTACATTTTTGTCAAGTTTCAAAGAGCTACTTCAAATCACGTTGTGTTTAGAGTTCCAAATTCATCTATCTATATAAGAGAGAACAGAGGGAAACCTAAAAATATAAACTGCTTCTGTAAACAAACGCTTCAAAGTAGAAGAACAAAATTTGGTGAGTCAAGTGGGATTTGTGTACTGATCATTACCACCAAGTATCATCAAGATTGGGTGAAAAAATATTTGCTGGTATTTCCGAAACTCGTTATTTCTTAGCAGCTTGGCAACCCTCCAAATGAAAGTGCTATTCCACAGTCTGCGCCTAGGGCTACTTGAAGAGGAAACAAACCATAGAGACTAAACTGAGATCTTCTTTATTTTGTCAAGTTTCAAAGAGCTACTACAAACCATGTTGGATTTAGAGTTCCAAATTCATCTATCTATATAGGAGAGAACAAAGGGAAACCTAAATATAAAAACTGCTACTGTAGTCGAACGCTTCAACCTAGAAGAAAAAAATTTGGTGAGCCATGTGGGATTTGTGTACTGATCATTACCACCACGTATCATCAAGATTGGGTGAAAAAATATTTGCTGGTTTTTCGGAAACTCGTTATTTCTTAGAAGCTTGGCAACCCCTCTCAATGAAAGTGCTTTTACACAGTCTCTGCTTAGTGCTACTTGAAGAGGAAACAAACCATAGAGACAAAACTGAGAACTACTTTTTTGTCAAGTTTCAAAGAGCTAATACAAACCATGTTGGATTTAGAGTTCCAAATTCATCTATCAATATAGGATAAAACAGAGGGAAACCTACAAATAAAAACTGCTACTGTAAACGAACGCTTAAACCTAGAGGGACACAATTTTGTGAGCCAAGTTGGAATTGTGTACTTGTCATTACCACCACGTATCATCAAGATTGGGTGAAAAAATATTTGCTGGTATTTTGGAAACTCGTAATTTCTTGGAAGCTTTGCAACCCCTCTCAATGACAGTGCTTTTCCACTGTCTGTGCATAGGGATACATGAGGAGGAAACAAACCATAGAGACAAAACTGAGAACTAGTTTTTTGTCAAGTTTCAAAGAGCTAATACAAACCATGTTGGATTTAGAGTTCCAAATTCATCTATCTATATAGGAGAGAACAGAGGGAAACCTAAATATAAAAATTGCTACTGTAGACGAACTCTTCAAACTAGAAGAAAAAATTTGATGAGACTAGTGGGATTTGTGTACTGATCATTATCACCAAGTATCATCAAGATTGGGTGAAAAAATATTTGCTGGTATTTCCGAAACTCCTTATTTCCTAGCAGCTTGGCAACCCTCTAAATGAAAGTGCTATTCCACAGTCTGCGCCTAGGGCTACTTGAAGAGGAAACAAACCATAGAGACTAAAATGAGATCTTCTTTATTTTGTCAAGTTTCAAAGAGCTACTAAAAACCATGTTGGATTTAGAGTTCCAAATTCATCTATCTATATAGGAGAGAACAGAGGGAAACCTAAATATAAAAACTGCTACTGTAGACGACAGCTTCAACCTAGAATAACAAAATTTGGTGAGCCAAGTGGGATTTGTGTCCTGATCATTACCACCAAGTATCATCAAGATTGGGTGAAGAAATATTTGCTGGTATTTCGGAGACTCTTTATTTCTTAGAAGCTTGGCAACCCCTCTCAATGAAAGTGCTTTTCTACAGTCTGTGCCTAGGGCTACTTGAAGAGGAAACAAACTATAGAGACAAAACTGAGAACTCCTTTTTTTTGGTCAAGTTTCAAAGAGCTACTACAAACCATGTTGGATTTAGAGTTCCAAATTCATCTATCTATATAGGAGAGAACAGAGGGAGAACCAAAAATAAAAACTGCTACTGTAAGCTATTGCTTCAACCTAGAAGAACAAAATTTGCTGAGACAAGTTGGATTTGGGTACTTGTCATTACCACGACGTATCATCAAGATTGGGTGAAAAAATATTTGCTGGTATTTCTTAAACTCGTTTTTTCTTAGAAGTTTGGCAACCCCTCTCAATTAAAGTGCTATTTCACAGTCTGTGCCTAGGGGTACTTGAAGAAGAAACAAAACATAGAGACAAAACTGAGAACATTTTTATTTTGTCAAGTTTCAAAGAGCTACTACAAACCATGTTCAATTTAGAGTTCCAAATTCATCTATCTATATAGGAGAGAACAGAGTGAAACCTAAAAATAAAAACTGCTACTGTAAACGAACGGTTCAACCTAGAAGAACAAAATTTGGTGAGACAAGTGGGATTTGTGTACCGATCATTACCACTAAGTATCATCAAGATTGGGTGAAAAAATATTTGTTGGTATTTCGGAAACTCGTTATTTCTTAGAAGCTTGGAAACCCCTCTGAATGAAAGTGCTTTTCCACAGTCTGTGCCTAGGGCTACTTGAAGAGCAAACAAACTATAGAGACAAAACTGAGAACTCCTTTGTTTGATAACGTTTCAAAGAGCTAGTACAAACCATGTTGGATTTAGAGTTCCAAATTCACCTATCTATATAGGAGAGTACAGAGGGAAACATAAATATAAAAACTGCTACTGTAAACGAATGCTTCAAACTAGAAGAACAAAATTTGGAGAGCCAAGTGGGATTTGTTTACTGATCATTACCACCAAGTATCATCAAGATTGGGTGAAAAAACATTTGCTGGTATTTCGGAAACTCGTTATTTCTTAGAAGCTTGGAAACCCCTCTGAATTAAAGTGCTTTTCCACAGTATGTGCCTAGGGCTACTTGAAGAAGAAACAAAACATAGAGACAAAACTGGGAACTCCTTTATTTTGTCAAGTTTCAAAGAGCTACTACAAACCATGTTGGATTTAGAGTTCCAAATTCATCTATCTATATAGGAGAGAATAGAGTGAAACCTAAAAATAAAAACTGCTACCGTTTACGAAGGATTCAACCTAGAAGAACAAAATTAGATGAGCCAAGTGGGATTTGTGTACTTGTCATTACCACCAAGTATCATCAAGATTGGGTGAAAAAATATTTGCTG